>NW_023396945.1:1000240-1154244 GCF_011125445.2 Fundulus heteroclitus | reverse complement strand
CGGTTTCCTGAGGGAGACTTCAGATGTTCTGCTCAAACAAGTGGTAATCAGATGCTACTCTTCTGTGTATCATAGATTTCTTGAATTCTTACATTTCGTGTTGCTGACCCTCCGTTAGAGAAATCTGTTTTCTTTGTCGATGCTCAGACATTGGATTCCAACGTATTGTTATTCACTCCCTGTGTCTTTTTTCAGAACTCTCCTTAAGAACCTTTACACCGCTCCTTGTCTGCTCTCCTGGCTCAAGTGCTCCTCGATAATTCATCGCTCTCACACCTGCCAGTCCACCCTCCAACATTTTGCCGATCCACAACTTCCACTAGGAAAAGAAGGACCGAAGGAGACAATAATTAACTCCACCAATCTCCTGACCAACCTCAGCCTCAGTGGATATCCTCACCTCCTCTGCACCAGTACGACACTGTCTCCCCTCCTTCTACAACCTGTTCTCTACCCATTTCAGTTTCAGATACTAACCCACCTATGTCTCACCTTAAACAGGACTCGGTTTCCTGAGGGAGACTTCAGATGTTCTGCTCAAACAAGTGGTAATCAGATGCTACTCTTCTGTGTATCATAGATTTCTTGAATTCTTACATTTCGTGTTGCTGACCCTCCGTTAGAGAAATCTGTTTTCTTTGTCGATGCTCAGACATTGGATTCCAACGTATTGTTATTCATTCCCTGTGTCTTTTTTCAGAACTCTCCTTAAGAACCTTTACACCGCTCCTTGTCTGCTCTCCTGGCTCAAGTGCTCCTCGATAATTCATCGCTCTCACACCTGCCAGTCCACCCTCCAACATTTTGCCGATCCACAACTTCCACTAGGAAAAGAAGGACCGAAGGAGACAATAATTAACTCCACCAATCTCCTGACCAACCTCAGCCTCAGTGGATATCCTCACCTCCTCTGCACCAGTACGACACTGTCTCCCCTCCTTCTACAACCTGTTCTCTACCCATTTCAGTTTCAGATACTAACCCACCTATGTCTCACCTTAAACAGGACTCGGTTTCCTGAGGGAGACTTCAGATGTTCTGCTCACACAAGTGGTAATCAAAATCTCTTCTTCTGTCTAGCTAAGATTGATGAAGTTCTTACATTTCCTTTTGCTGTTTCTCCTTAACATAAATTTGTTATCTCTGTAAATGCTCAGATATTGAACACCAACGTACTGTTTCTCATTCCTTCCGTCTTTTCTAAGAACTCTCCAAAAGACTCTACACACCATTCCTCTGGCCGCCTTCCAGGCATAAGTGGTCCATTATAACTCATCGCTCATTCACCTGCCTGCCCGATCTACAATTCTTACCGTGAAAAGACGGACAAAAGGACACAATCAGTAACTCCACTTATCACCAATCTGCAGCCAACCTCAGCCTCTGCATATATCCTCTCCTCCTCTGCACCAGTAAGAAACCATCACCCCTTCTTGTACACCACATTCTCAACCCAATTCAGTTTCAGATACTAACCCACCTATGTCTCACCTTAAACAGGACTCGGTTTCCTGAGGGAGACTTCAGATGTTCTGCTCAAACAAGTGGTAATCAGATGCTACTCTTCTGTGTATCATAGATTTCTTGAATTCTTACATTTCGTGTTGCTGACCCTCCGTTAGAGAAATCTGTTTTCTTTGTCGATGCTCAGACATTGGATTCCAACGTATTGTTATTCATTCCCTGTGTCTTTTTTCAGAACTCTCCTTAAGAACCTTTACACCGCTCCTCTGTCTGTTCTCCTGGCTCAAGTGCTCCTCGATAATTCATCACTCTCACACCTGCCAGTCCACCCTCCAACATTTTGCCGATCCACAACTTCCACTAGGAAAAGAAGGGCCGAAGGAGACAATAATTACCTCCACCAATCTCCTGACCAACCTCAGC
Organism: Fundulus heteroclitus; assembly: GCF_011125445.2. NCBI lineage: Eukaryota > Metazoa > Chordata > Actinopteri > Cyprinodontiformes > Fundulidae > Fundulus > Fundulus heteroclitus. Next base: position 1,152,357 of record NW_023396945.1, on the reverse strand, counting down.
CTCAGTGGATATCCTCACCTCCTCTGCACCAGTACGACACTGTCTCCCCTCCTTCTACAACCTGTTCTCTACCCAATTCAGTTTCAGATACTAACCCACCTATGTCTCACCTTAAACAGGACTCGGTTTCCTGAGGGAGACTTCAGATGTTCTGCTCACACAAGTGGTAATCAGATGCTGCTCTTCTGTGTATCATAGATTTCTTGAATTCTTACATTTCGTGTTGCTGACCCTCCCTTAGAGAAATCTGTTTTCTTTGTCGATGCTCAGACATTGGATTCCAACGTATTGTTATTCATTCCTTGTGTCTTTTTTCAGAACTCTCCTTAAGAACCTTTACACCGCTCCTCTGTCTGCTCTCCTGGCTCAAGTGCTCCTCGATAATTCATCGCTCTCACACCTGCCAGTCCACCCTCCAACATTTTGCCGATCCACAACTTCCACTAGGAAAAGAAGGACCGAAGGAGACAATAATTAACTCCACCAATCTCCTGACCAACCTCAGCCTCAGTGGATATCCTCACCTCCTCTGCACCAGTACGACACTGTCTCCCCTCCTTCTACAACCTGTTCTCTACCCATTTCAGTTTCAGATACTAACCCACCTATGTCTCACCTTAAACAGGACTCGGTTTCCTGAGGGAGACTTCAGATGTTCTGCTCACACAAGTGGTAATCAAAATCTCTTCTTCTGTCTAGCTAAGATTGATGAAGTTCCTACATTTCCTTTTGCTGTTTCTCCTTAACATAAATTTGTTATCTCTGTAAATGCTCAGATATTGAACACCAACGTACTGTTTCTCATTCCTTCCGTCTTTTCTAAGAACTCTCCAAAAGACTCTACACACCATTCCTCTGGCCGCCTTCCAGGCATAAGTGCTCCATTATAACTCATCGCTCATTCACCTGCCTGCCCGATCTACAATTCTTACCGTGAAAAGACGGACAAAAGGACACAATCAGTAACTCCACTTATCACCAATCTGCAGCCAACCTCAGCCTCTGCATATATCCTCTCCTCCTCTGCACCAGTAAGAAACCATCACCCCTTCTTGTACACCACATTCTCTACCCAATTCAGTTTCAGATACTAACCCACCTATGTCTCACCTTAAACAGGACTCGGTTTCCTGAGGGAGACTTCAGATGTTCTGCTCAAACAAGTGGTAATCAGATGCTACTCTTCTGTGTATCATAGATTTCTTGAATTCTTACATTTCGTGTTGCTGACCCTCCGTTAGAGAAATCTGTTTTCTTTGTCGATGCTCAGACATTGGATTCCAACGTATTGTTATTCATTCCTTGTGTCTTTTTTCAGAACTCTCCTTAAGAACCTCTACACCGCTCCTTGTCTGCTCTCCTGGCTCAAGTGGTCCTCGATAATTCATCGCTCTCACACCTGCCAGTCCACCCTCCAACATTTTGCCAATCCACAACTTCCACTAGGAAAAGAAGGACCGAAGGAGACAATAATTAACTCCACCAATCTCCTGACCAGCCTCAGCCTCAGTGGATATCCTCACCTCCTCTGCACCAGTACGACACTGTCTCCCCTCCTTCTACAACCTGTTCTCTACCCAATTCAGTTTCAGATACTAACCCACCTATGTCTCACCTTAAACAGGACTCGGTTTCCTGAGGGAGACTTCAGATGTTCTGCTCACACAAGTGGTAATCAAAATCTCTTCTTCTGTCTAGCTAAGATTGATGAAGTTCTTACATTTCCTTTTGCTGTTTCTCCTTAACATAAATTTGTTATCTCTGTAAATGCTCAGATATTGGACTCCAACGTACTGTTTCTCATTCCTTCCGTCTTTTCTAAGAACTCTCCAAAAGACTCTACACACCATTCCTCTGGCCGCCTTCCAGGCATAAGTGGTCCATTATAACTCATCGCTCATTCACCTCCCTGCCCGATCTCAATTCTTACCGTGAAAAGACGGACAAAAGGACACAATCAGTATCTCCACTTATCACCAATCTGCAGCCAACCTCAGCCTCTGCATATATCCTCTCCTCCTCTGCACCAGTAAGAAACCATCACCCCTTCTTGTACACCACATTCTCAACCCAATTCAGTTTCAGATACTAACCCACCTATGTCTCACCTTAAACAGGACTCGGTTTCCTGAGGGAGACTTCAGATGTTCTGCTCAAACAAGTGGTAATCAGATGCTACTCTTCTGTGTATCATAGATTTCTTGAATTCTTACATTTCGTGTTGCTGACCCTCCGTTAGAGAAATCTGTTTTCTTTGTTGATGCTCAGACATTGGATTCCAACGTATTGTTATTCATTCCCTGTGTCTTTTTTCAGAACTCTCCTTAAGAACCTTTACACCGCTCCTCTGTCTGCTCTCCTGGCTCAAGTGCTCCTCGATAATTCATCACTCTCACACCTGCCAGTCCACCCTCCAACATTTTGCCGATCCACAACTTCCACTAGGAAAAGAAGGGCCGAAGGAGACAATAATTACCTCCACCAATCTCCTGACCAACCTCAGCCTCAGTGGATATCCTCACCTCCTCTGCACCAGTACGACACTGTCTCCCCTCCTTCTACAACCTGTTCTCTACCCATTTCAGTTTCAGATACTAACCCACCTATGTCTCACCTTAAACAGGACTCGGTTTCCTGAGGGAGACTTCAGATGTTCTGCTCACACAAGTGGTAATCAGATGCTACTCTTCTGTGTATCATAGATTTCTTGAATTCTTACATTTCGTGTTGCTGACCCTCCCTTAGAGAAATCTGTTTTCTTTGTCGATGCTCAGACATTGGATTCCAACGTATTGTTATTCATTCCTTGTGTCTTTTTTCAGAACTCTCCTTAAGAACCTTTACACCGCTCCTCTGTCTGCTCTCCTGGCTCAAGTGCTCCTCGATAATTCATCGCTCTCACACCTGCCAGTCCACCCTCCAACATTTTGCCGATCCACAACTTCCACTAGGAAAAGAAGGACCGAAGGAGACAATAATTAACTCCACCAATCTCCTGACCAACCTCAGCCTCAGTGGATATCCTCACCTCCTCTGCACCAGTACGACACTGTCTCCCCTCCTTCTACAACCTGTTCTCTACCCATTTCAGTTTCAGATACTAACCCACCTATGTCTCACCTTAAACAGGACTCGGTTTCCTGAGGGAGACTTCAGATGTTCTGCTCACACAAGTGGTAATCAAAATCTCTTCTTCTGTCTAGCTAAGATTGATGAAGTTCTTACATTTCCTTTTGCTGTTTCTCCTTAACATAAATTTGTTATCTCTGTAAATGCTCAGATATTGGACTCCAACGTACTGTTTCTCATTCCTTCCGTCTTTTCTAAGAACTCTCCAAAAGACTCTACACACCATTCCTCTGGCCGCCTTCCAGGCATAAGTGGTCCATTATAACTCATCGCTCATTCACCTGCCTGCCCGATCTACAATTCTTACCGTGAAAAGACGGACAAAAGGACACAATCAGTAACTCCACTTATCACCAATCTGCAGCCAACCTCAGCCTCTGCATATATCCTCTCCTCCTCTGCACCAGTAAGAAACCATCACCCCTTCTTGTACACCACATTCTCAACCCAATTCAGTTTCAGATACTAACCCACCTATGTCTCACCTTAAACAGGACTCGGTTTCCTGAGGGAGACTTCAGATGTTCTGCTCAAACAAGTGGTAATCAGATGCTACTCTTCTGTGTATCATAGATTTCTTGAATTCTTAGATTTCGTGTTGCTGACCCTCCCTTAGAGAAATCTGTTTTCTTTGTCGATGCTCAGACATTGGATTCCAACGTATTGTTATTCATTCTTTGTCTCTTTTTTCAGAACTCTCCTTAAGAACCTCTACACCGCTCCTTGTCTGCTCTCCTGGCTCAAGTGCTCCTCGATAATTCATCGCTCTCACACCTGCCAGTCCACCCTCCAACATTTTGCCGATCCACAACTTCCACTAGGAAAAGAAGGACCGAAGGAGACAATAATTAACTCCACCAATCTCCTGACCAACCTCAGCCTCAGTGGATATCCTCACCTCCTCTGCACCAGTACGACACTGTCTCCCCTCCTTCTACAACCTGTTCTCTACCCATTTCAGTTTCAGATACTAACCCACCTATGTCTCACCTTAAACAGGACTCGGTTTCCTGAGGGAGACTTCAGATGTTCTGCTCACACAAGTGGTAATCAAAATCTCTTCTTCTGTCTAGCTAAGATTGATGAAGTTCTTACATTTCCTTTTGCTGTTTCTCCTTAACATAAATTTGTTATCTCTGTAAATGCTCAGATATTGGACTCCAACGTACTGTTTCTCATTCCTTCCGTCTTTTCTAAGAACTCTCCAAAAGACTCTACACACAATTCCTCTGGCCGCCTTCCAGGCATAAGTGGTCCATTATAACTCATCGCTCATTCACCTGCCTGCCCGATCTACAATTCTTACCGTGAAAAGACGGACAAAAGGACACAATCAGTAACTCCACTTATCACCAATCTGCAGCCAACCTCAGCCTCTGCATATATCCTCTCCTCCTCTGCACCAGTAAGAAACCATCACCCCTTCTTGTACACCACATTCTCAACCCAATTCAGTTTCAGATACTAACCCACCTATGTCTCACCTTAAACAGGACTCGGTTTCCTGAGGGAGACTTCAGATGTTCTGCTCAAACAAGTGGTAATCAGATGCTACTCTTCTGTGTATCATAGATTTCTTGAATTCTTACATTTCGTGTTGCTGACCCTCCGTTAGAGAAATCTGTTTTCTTTGTCGATGCTCAGACATTGGATTCCAACGTATTGTTATTCATTCCTGTGTCTCTTTTTTCAGAACTCTCCTTAAGAACCTTCTACACCGCTCCTTGTCTGCTCTCCTGGCTCAAGTGCTCCTCGATAATTCATCGCTCTCACACCTGCCAGTCCACCCTCCAACATTTTGCCAATCCACAACTTCCACTAGGAAAAGAAGGACCGAAGGAGACAATAATTAACTCCACCAATCTCCTGACCAACCTCAGCCTCAGTGGATATCCTCACCTCCTCTGCACCAGTACGACACTGTCTCCCCTCCTTCTACAACCTGTTCTCTACCCATTTCAGTTTCAGATACTAACCCACCTATGTCTCACCTTAAACAGGACTCGGTTTCCTGAGGGAGACTTCAGATGTTCTGCTCAAACAAGTGGTAATCAGATGCTACTCTTCTGTGTATCATAGATTTCTTGAATTCTTACATTTCGTGTTGCTGACCCTCCGTTAGAGAAATCTGTTTTCTTTGTCGATGCTCAGACATTGGATTCCAACGTATTGTTATTCATTCTTTGTCTCTTTTTTCAGAACTCTCCTTAAGAACCTTTACACCGCTCCTTGTCTGCTCTCCTGGCTCAAGTGCTCCTCGATAATTCATCGCTCTCACACCTGCCAGTCCACCCTCCAACATTTTGCCGATCCACAACTTCCACTAGGAAAAGAAGGACCGAAGGAGACAATAATTAACTCCACCAATCTCCTGACCAACCTCAGCCTCAGTGGATATCCTCACCTCCTCTGCACCAGTACGACACTGTCTCCCCTCCTTCTACAACCTGTTCTCTACCCATTTCAGTTTCAGATACTAACCCACCTATGTCTCACCTTAAACAGGACTCGGTTTCCTGAGGGAGACTTCAGATGTTCTGCTCACACAAGTGGTAATCAGATGCTGCTCTTCTGTGTATCATAGATTTCTTGAATTCTTACATGTCGTGTTGCTGACCCTCCGTTAGAGAAATCAGTTTTCTTTGTCGATGCTCAGACATTGGATTCCAACGTATTGTTATTCATTCCTTGTGTCTTTTTTCAGAACTCTCCTTAAGAACCTTTACACCGCTCCTCTGTCTGCTCTCCTGGCTCAAGTGCTCCTCGATAATTCATCGCTCTCACACCTGCCAGTCCACCCTCCAACATTTTGCCGATCCACAACTTCCACTAGGAAAGGAAGGACCGAAGGAGACAATAATTAACTCCACCAATCTCCTGACCAACCTCAGCCTCAGTGGATATCCTCACCTCCTCTGCACCAGTACGACACTGTCTCCCCTCCTTCTACAACCTGTTCTCTACCCATTTCAGTTTCAGATACTAACCCACCTATGTCTCACCTTAAACAGGACTCGGTTTCCTGAGGGAGACTTCAGATGTTCTGCTCACACAAGTGGTAATCAAAATCTCTTCTTCTGTCTAGCTAAGATTGATGAAGTTCTTACATTTCCTTTTGCTGTTTCTCCTCAACATAAATTTGTTATCTCTGTAAATGCTCAGATATTGGACTCCAACGTACTGTTTCTCATTCCTTCCGTCTTTTCTAAGAACTCTCCAAAAGACTCTACACACCATTCCTCTGGCCGCCTTCCAGGCATAAGTGCTCCATTATAACTCATCGCTCATTCACCTGCCTGTCCGATCTACAATTCTTACCGTGAAAAGACGGACAAAAGGACACAATCAGTAACTCCACTTATCACCAATCTGCAGCCAACCTCAGCCTCTGTATATATCCTCTCCTCCTCTGCACCAGTAAGAAACCATCACCCCTTCTTGTACACCACATTCTCAACCCAATTCAGTTTCAGATACTAACCCACCTATGTCTCACCTTAAACAGGACTCTGTTTCCTGAGGGAGACTTCAGATGTTCTGCTCAAACAAGTGGTAATCAGATGCTACTCTTCTGTGTATCATAGATTTCTTGAATTCTTAGATTTCGTGTTGCTGACCCTCCCTTAGAGAAATCAGTTTTCTTTGTCGATGCTCAGACATTGGATTCCAACGTATTGTTATTCATTCCCTGTGTCTTTTTTCAGAACTCTCCTTAAGAACCTCTACACCGCTCCTTGTCTGCTCTCCTGGCTCAAGTGCTCCTCGATAATTCATCGCTCTCACACCTGCCAGTCCACCCTCCAACATTTTGCCAATCCACAACTTCCACTAGGAAAAGAAGGGCCGAAGGAGACAATAATTACCTCCACCAATCTCCTGACCAACCTCAGCCTCAGTGGATATCCTCACCTCCTCTGCACCAGTACGACACTGTCTCCCCTCCTTCTACAACCTGTTCTCTACCCATTTCAGTTTCAGATACTAACCCACCTATGTCTCACCTTAAACAGGACTCGGTTTCCTGAGGGAGACTTCAGATGTTCTGCTCACACAAGTGGTAATCAAAATCTCTTCTTCTGTCTAGCTAAGATTGATGAAGTTCTTACATTTCCTTTTGCTGTTTCTCCTTAACATAAATTTGTTATCTCTGTAAATGCTCAGATATTGAACACCAACGTACTGTTTCTCATTCCTTCCGTCTTTTCTAAGAACTCTCCAAAAGACTCTACACACCATTCCTCTGGCCGCCTTCCAGGCATAAGTGCTCCATTATAACTCACCGCTCATTCACCTGCCTGCCCGATCTACAATTCTTACAGTGAAAAGACGGACAAAAGGACACAATCAGTAACGAAAGTTACTGCTGTAACTACGGTTCTATGAATCCCGGATGACCGCCAGAGGCGGTGCTTTAAGCACTGAATGATCATTCTTGCGCATGCGCAGGTCGAGTACTAATAACAACAAAGTCACCTGTGACCTGCCGGGGACCCACGTGACTCTATATAGCCACGTGGCACCCGGCGTTCAATCCCTCAATCTTCTCGTGAAAAGCAGAGATTCCGAGGGACCAAGCACTCTGGCGGTCATCTGGGATTTATAGAACCGTAGTTACAGCAGTAACTTTCGTTCTATTTCATCCCTACTGACCGCCAGAGGCGGTGCTTTAAGCACTGGATGACTTATGTCAACAAGGTCACAAGGAATCAGCAACATTCAAGGAACATCCACCTAATGTGTTGTAGATGTGTGCTGCTCCAGAATTCTTTGAAGGGGATGAGGCGCAGCCACATTCACCCTGTAAAACCGAGTAAAGGTACTCTGTGATTTCCAGGAGGCCGCACGGCATATAACATCCAACGGCACCCCAGTCATGGCAGCAAACGATGTCGACATGCCCCTTGTTGAGTGGCACTTTACTCCTATCGGCAGTGGCTGGTCCTGCAAGGCATAAGCCTTGGAGATCAAATCCACAACCCAGTGTGCCAGTCGCTACTTAGAAAGTGCCTGACCTTTCCGTGAGCCGGCGTAGCAAACAAAAAGGCTATTTGTCTTTCGGAAGGATGCCGTGACATTGATATATGCCTCAAGCGCACGAACAGGGCACGGTGGTTCGGAGGGGCATCCCGTATCAAACCGAGCAAGATGGAGTGGCTGGTTACCGTCCGCCGCCAGTGACACCTTAGGAATGAACGCTGCGTCAGGCCACAGTGTAACACCTGACCCATCAGGATTCCACCGGCAGCAGGGCTCGGCCACCGAGAGAGCCTGCAATTCACCCACACGCTTTGCTGAAACCATCGCCATAAGGAACGCTGTCTTCAGTGAGAGCCATTTGAGGTCTGCTGACGCCAGGGGCTCAAATGGGTGGGACCGAAGAGCTTCAAGCACCAGAGAAAGGTCCCATGCCGGTGCCACAGGGCGGTTGGGTAGATGCAAACGCCGAGCACCTCTCATAAACTGCACAACGTCCTTGTCTCGGCCCACTGTGCAACCATTCAGCCCGACATGCCGACAGGAATTGGCAGCTACATATACTTTTAAGGTAGATGGAGACCGCCCCTGATCCAGCAATTCCTGCAGGAAGGTCAGTATGTCAGAGACTGAACACTGCACCGGGTCCTGTCCTTTATTATGGCACCAGGTTGCAAAAAGCGCCCACTTGTTATCATAGACAGCTCGTGTGGATGGCGCCCATGCATTAGCCATTGTATGCCCTACTGACCCAATGTATCTCGAGAAAGTGGACCCCGGCCTTGCAGGGGCCAAATCCAGAGCTGGAGCCGGTCCGGTTGGGGGTGCAAAATCTGACCCCCCAGCTGGGAGAGGAGATCCGTCCTGCAGGGGAGTAGCATTGGCGAGCCGGAGCTGAGCTCGTGCAGTAGAGGAAACCAAGTCCTCGCTGGCCAGAAGGGGGCTACCAGCAGAACCCTGTGCCCTTCCTGGCGTACCCTTAGGAGAGTCTGAAAAAGCTGACTGAATGGTGGAAAGGCGTAAAGGAGGGTCCGGGGCCAGTCGTGTGCCAGCGCATCATGGCCCAGAGGGCTGCTGTCGTCCAAGGAGAACCAAAGGGGACAGTGAAATGCGTCCCTTGAGGCAAAGAGGTCCACGTCCGCCCTGCCGAAGACCTTCCAGATGTCCTCCACTACCTCTTGGTGAAGCTTCCACTCTCCTGGAAGCGGCTTCTGACGGGATAGAAAATCTGCTGGCACGTTCTCTGGCCCGGGTATGTAGGCTGCTCTGAGGCTGGCCAAGTATGGAGCTGCCCAGGTTAGCAGCTGTTGAGTCAAACACAACAGTTTCCTTGACCTGGTACCCCCTTGGTGGTTGATGTGAAAAACAACAGCAGTGTTGTCTGACCTCACTAGCACATGCTTTCCCTGCAAGCCTGGGAGAAAGCTCTGAAGAGCCAGAAGTACAGCCTGCAATTCCAGGACATTGATGTGTTCCCTGCACTGCCGCTGGGACCATGTCCCCTGTGCCATTTGGCCCCGCCAGGTTGCACCCCAGCCCGTGGAGGATGCATCCGTAAACACAACATCCCGACGACACGGGAGGGAGCCGAGCGGGACCCCTGTCGTCATGAACGCCCTCATCCTCCACTGGGACAGAGACTGAAGACACTGAGGCCCCACCCGAAGTCGTCTGAGACGATGAGTGTTTCGTGTGGAGTCCAGACCGAAGCTGTTCAACCACCTCCCTACATCGGCCCGTCTGGCTCGTTTTGCCGGCACCAAAGGTGCAGCCACAGTAGGCCGTTTGCACATCGCCTTTCCCGGCGGCAACAGACTATGCGGCGCAGCGCCCGCCAAGTCGGCAGGCTGCTGCAGCGCAGCCAACCGACCCAGCCTGACCGACCGGGGCATGACGGAGCAGTTGGGGCAGGCGTTATCCGACAGCGCCTCCCGGAGATGTTCCACACCAAGACAGGAGGAACACAAATCATGCCCGTCGTCGGCTAAAGCGGAGCCAGACAGGTCGAGCAGCACAAACTTTCCAGCATCATAATGCTGAAGGCGTGATCAGCCCGCCACCAACAAGAAGTCACCACGAGCAGGAAACGCCACCAGCGAGTCCGCTTGTTAACGAAGGATGAACTCAACGCGAGCAGAAAACACCACTAATGAATTAGATTAATAAACTTATAGTGAACTCACCGCGAGCAGAAAACGCTACTGGTGAGTCAGATAAACAAACTTATAGTGAACTCACCGCGAGCAGAAAACGCTACTGGTGAGTCAGATAAACAAACTTATAGTGAACTCACCGCGAGCAGAAAATGCTACTGGTGAGTCAGATAAACAAATTTATAGTGAACTCACCGCGAGCAGAAAACGCTACTGGTGAGTCAGATAAACAAACTTATAGTGAACTCACCGCGAGCAGAAAACGCTACTGGTGAGTCAGATAAACAAACTTATAGTGAACTCACCGCGAGCAGAAAACGCTACTGGTGAGTCAGATAAACAAACTTATAGAGAAAATGCTACTGGTGAGTCAGATAAACAAATTTATAGTGAACTCACTGCGAGCAGAAAACGCTACTGGTGAGTCAGATAAACAAACTTATAGTGAACTCACCGCGAGCAGAAAACGCTACTGGTGAGTCAGATAAACAAATTTATAGTGAACTCACCGCGAGCAGAAAACACCACTAATGAATTAGATTAATAAACTTATAGTGAACTCACCGCGAGCAGAAAACGCTACTGGTGAGTCACTTACTAGTTCATGTCGCGGCGACCGCAAATCTGGTAAGGTGAAAGCAGCTTGTGCAGCCCCTGGAGGGCGAAACTTACCCGCAGCTCTGACCAAACCCGGTCACGGGGCTACTAGCAACAAGCAGCTAGGTTAGCACGTGGTACACACAGAAGCAGTCAGCTTCACACGACCATACCTGCGCGCGAGAAGAACGAAGGGATTGAACGCCGGGTGCCACGTGACTCTATATAGTCACGTGGGTCCCCGGCAGGTCACAGGTGACTTTGTTGTCATTAGTACTCGACCTGCGCATGCGCAAGAATGATCATTCAGTGCTTAAAGCACCGCCTCTGGCGGTCAGTAGGGATGAAATAGAACTCCACTTATCACCAATCTGCAGCCAACCTCAGCCTCTGCATATATCCTCTCCTCCTCTGCACCAGTAAGAAACCCTCACCCCTTCTTGTACACCACATTCTCAACCCAATTCAGTTTCAGGTACTAACCCACCTATGTCTCACCTTAAACAGGACTCGGTTTCCTGAGGGAGACTTCAGATGTTCTGCTCACACAAGTGGTAATCAGATGCTACTCTTCTGTGTATCCTAGATTTCTTGAATTCTTGCATTTTGTGTTGCTGACCCTCCGTTAGAGAAATCTGTTTTCTTTGTCGATGCTCAGACATTGGATTCCAACGTATTGTTATTCATTCCCTGTGTCTTTTTTCAGAACTCTCCTTAAGAACCTTTACACCGCTCCTCTGTCTGCTCTCCTGGCTCAAGTGCTCCTCGATAATTCCTCGCTAGTTGTTACAGGTCCCCACCAGGGTGAGTGATATTGGTTCAGGGTGCAGTTGGTGATAAACCAAGGGTTTGGGAGATTTTTATTCCCTCATCATTGTGATCACAGTGATAAACTTGGGTTCTCCTTTAATCTTGTTCGTCCAATTTCCAGCTGTTTTCATTTTCTTTAGTTAGCTCTCTGACTGTACATGAGTTTTGAAAAATAGCGGTTTTCTTTAACCCTTTTCCTGACTAATTACAGTCACCCCCATCTTCATTTTACCAGAATGACATGTCCTCTGGTCTTTTCTAATTTGAACGGCGGCTAATTAAAACAGGTCTTTATTGCATGGACTTAATTTAAAAATCCTCAATTATTAAAGCAATCAATAGATAATCCTCCAGTAAAAATAAGTGAATGAATGAATGAATTAATTCATTAATTAATAACTCAAATATTTTTGAATGAATTTAGATTTCTCTGAACTTTTGCAAGTGATGAAAAAATTATTTTGTTTGATGGATTCTTTTTTGTTGAAGTGGCTGTGTTCAGGTTTGTTGCCGAGAATATAAACACAAGAGTGACACTTGTTTTTATAATATTGGGGAGGGAATACCCCACAATCCTTATATTCAAAAACTATTCATTAAATCTTCCCGTTCATGTATGGTGTGTTTATCTTCATCTGATTTGGGCTTTTTTTCTGTCCAGGTATATGCCTGCAGCCCCGCACTGTGGGAGGCTTGAGAGCGACTCCGTCCCCTTTGATGGTTCCTTGAACTCAGTGGATGGCATGTGCAACGGGCGCAGGGCTCGGGAAGATGCGTTTTTCGCTGTTTTTCACAGTGGTAATTGAGAATTTCTGATTTGTGGGAGGTGAAACACGCTGCTAAAATGTTGGCTAAAATGTTCCTTTGAGAGCACATGTGGCAGTGGATTCTTTTTATCGCCGTAGGCAGTAGATTTATTAACTTGTTTGTTACACAGAAGCTTGGATTAAATTTATAGAAAGACATATCTGTAAATATAAGGTATGGTGATAAAAATATGAGAGCGTCGTGCATCTTGCAGGATGGCAGGAGATGGATCTTTCTCCTCTGGCTGACTTCCCCCCGGCTACTCGACGTGACTTGATGGAGAAGCTCCAAGAAGCTCAGAGGGACAGAACCACCCTGTCCTTTAGCAGAGCGCGGTGAGGGTCACACTAACCTGACGCACACCAACGAACCTCACACCTGTCAACTTTTGATTATTCCCCAAGGACTCACAGAAATGATTGTCGAATAAGTGACTTGCTAAGATTTTTACTGAGTGTTCTTTGAATCCAGTATCTAACTAAAAACTCTGAACTTTTCTTTCCCCCCAGCTGGAAGAGTCGTGCGATTATGAAACAGTGCAAGACCACATTGCGGATGAGGAGGACACAGTTACAAGAATCTCTACCACCGTGGATCTGATGGAGACATGCCGTGTCTCTAGAGACGGCCCTCGTGGCGACCCTTCACTCCTAGACCTGGCTTACCTGCTGGTCTGTGCCATGGAAGGTGAGGCGGACCTCGGCACTCTAAAACATTCAGACTCTGAAATAAGCCAGTGCTGCTTTGAATGTTGTCTTAATTTCTAATCCTTTTGCGTGTTTTTGTCCATAGAGCTGCCCGATGAGACGCTGAACATTTTGAGCAACAGCCGACACGATTTTCTAGCAGCGTTTGATGTGCTGGTTGGTTGACTTTGTTTGCCTTAAATACATACTGATTTATTCTCAAGTGTTTTGGTTCTGTTAAATACAGTAGGAACACAACTTCATTTGAATGTGAAAGATTTACAGGAATCTACGCACTTCATTTGCCCCATTGCCTCGAATAAATTCTTAAATTATACTCAGTTATGGTGCAACACTTATTGGCGCCCCTGCTGGTGAAGCGTTGTATAGCAGATCCCTTGTAGCAGCAGGACAACATTTAATCTTCTTCTATAACGTTTTTTGCCGGGTTAGAGCTTTAAGAATGTACAAAATCTCTAAATCAACCTCAGTCTATGTTCTCTTCTCTTCAGCTGACCCCACAGATTTAGGCCTGAGAAATCTGGTTGATTTTGTGTCTATTAGGCCATATGTTTTGGATCATTATCTTGTTTTTTTGGGGGGGGGGTTTTACCTCTTGCAGACGTCTGTTAAACATTTCTTGAGTTTATATTAGCTAACTAACTAGCTCAACTAGTTTCTTCTCATACACTGCAGTTGCTTTTCATATCAACAGATGCACAGGTTAAAGGCGAGCCGTGGGACTCTGCCCATCCAGTCGCTTCCTGCCCCGCTGCAGGACAACCAGGCCTTCCAGCAGGCGGAACAGCTGAGGAGAGACGCTGAGCAGCTCCGGGTGGAGATGGAGAACACCGATGGGGTTCTCCCAATGCTCCTCGGCCTCAACGCGCACGGACTGGCCTTGCTCTGCACTGGCTTGTGTTAGCTGCAGCGTCTGCATCTGCGTCTATATGCTTTCTTCATTGGGATTTATAGTGCTGCTTTCCTCATTGTGCACATTTATCCTGTATAAGCTTCCTGTATTTTGAAGGGAAAAAGAATGTTTAATGAAGTATTTAAACCATGTGCACTTAATGTTTTCTGTTTGCTTGTTTTTCGAGGCCCAGTGGGAGAATGAAGTTGCAGCTGGTGTGTGCAGAAGGGTGAAGCCGATATCAGAAAGCCTAAGAAGATAACTCGAAAAATGGTTCAAGGACGCATCCTGAAATCCTGGAAAAACAAGTTGCGCAACGGAGCTGCATCCAAGGAGGAGCCAAGGGTCATCGCACCATGCTGTCAACCAATAAATGAACTGTTACTATGCCCAAGATGCTGCCTTAGCTTATGATCAGACCAATAGGGTCTGTTTGGTCTCCCTTAAGGAGAACCCTTTTATACCAGATGCGCCATTGTTAAAGCATCCTTTTGGGGGCTTGGTGTTAGAACTGAGCTCCATCAGGACCGTGCACGTTTAACTGTGCGGAATGTATTGCTTTGTTTAGAGTAGGAATAAAACGCTTTTTATTTTTCAAACTTAATCAGTTTCCAGTCTTTGATTTTTACTTTCACTTTCTCGCGCGAGGTAACACAAAATCTCCTCAACAATTTCATTCATTGACTGGGTCATGTTGTTTTGTTTGACTCAGTTTTCAAATATGTGATATTTATGCAACATATAGATATTTTAATATTTAAGTAAATTGTTCATGCTGTTGTATGCTTTAAGGATTTGAACTTTGCACTCTTATTTGGTTGTGAGTTTAAAAAAAGTTTCACATTCGGTTACACTTTACCATCAATCCAGTCATTTATGTGTGTTCACTAACTATTATAACTATTATCTTCAGTTATCAGTAAATCTTTGGAGAATTTCAGTATTTGGGTAAATACACACCAACTAAGCTAAAAGTTCTTCATCTTCTTCTTCTCTTCCTTCTTAGTTCAAACAGAATTTGAGAACTAATTGGTCTCCAACAAAACACAAAAGGTTGAAGCTTTAAACAGCTTTTTATGATATGCTGAAGATTTTTACATTTAATTTTGGTGAATTTTTTTGTCTTGTTTTCCTACTCTTTATGAAAATACATTTATATTCATATTAAGCAGCAGAGCTATATATATATATATATAAAATTATATAAAACATTCCCTGAAATACTGGCATTAGACCATGAAAAGCTACACTATATTTAGTGTAATCTATTTTAGTTATTTCATGTACCATAAGCTACAGGCAGCCATGCCGTAATTTATTGTTTAGTGAAATATAACTTAATTGCTTGAAGACATATTTAAAGGTTTATTTTAATGCCACATTTAACACTGTTTTAATGTTTCTATTACCAAAACATTTTTTAAAGATGACAAAAAAAAAAAAAAAAAAAAAAAAAAAAGGGTTTTGGACACATCAGATACAGCACGGTGACTTGCTCGGTAAAATCCATGTCCACCACGGTGAGTGTTACTGACAGGAGAAACCGACTAACGTATAGATGCTCCTTCTATTTGATGACCCAGTGAAGCAAGCGTGGGTGAAATTGGCTTCGTTTTCTGTGCGGATTGTTTGCGAGAGAGAGGCGAAATGTCAAGCGACCAACAGCAGGCAATCAAGGCGAAAAATTAGCCTTGTTTGTGTTTGGTGTGAACGCATCCTAAGTGAACGCCAGCCGTTAGCGCAACATGTTTTCAGAGCTGTTATGTGTTGTAAAAATGTATCAAAATAAGACGAAATAACCAATGTCCTAGTGACTTTATGCGGGACCGTTTGCAACGTGTAGGAAGAACATTAAGTGCATGGATACACGTTCTGAAAGCTGGCCACTGCCAAAAGCCCTGGGCTCTGCGGGAAGGGCAGGTAAGCAAGGCAAAAACAAAGCACAGTCAGAAACGCACGGTTCAGAAACACTTCGGGGCAAGGTGTGTGTGCGGACAGATATTTAGCCGGCTGCTGTCTGTAACGCAGCAGTAGCACGAGCAGGTCTTCTTCTTCTTGATTTTTATTGGCGGTTAGCAAACAGCTTTCCGGTGTGCATTACCGCCACCAACTGGTGAGGAGTGTGGGTCAAAATGGCCATACTCCCAAACATACTTATATTTATGCATCTATATATCTATATCTATAATATTAAATTTACAAATACTAAATCCTCCTAATTATTCCTGTTATTATTAAATATTTAAATAAGTATTGATAACATTTATTTTTTGACTTTTTCTGCAGAATATCTATTATATCAAATTAAATTTTCTCCTTATTAAGATCTCTAACCAAAATCCTTCTTTCCTCTTCATATTTCTTACAATACATCACTACATGTTCTACTGTTTCATCTTGTTCACAATATTCACATTTGCCTGACATATGCTTCCCTGTTTTGAATAGTGTTTTATTTAATCCTGTGTGTCCAAATCTAAGTCTTAAAATAACTGTTTCCTCTCCTCTGATTCCTTCTGCTATCCTCATTTCTCCGACTTTCCGTTGAATCCTATACAGCCATCTTCCTCTCCTTTCTTCTTCCCATTGTTTTTGCCACCTTTCCTTCATTCTTTGTTTAATGATACTTTTAATTTCTGTCTTACTTAAATTAATCATCATATCAATAGTTCTATTTTTTGATGCTTCCTTAGCAATCTTATCTGCGATTTCATTTCCATTAATCCCTATATGTGCTGGTACCCAAATAAATATAACACTAATACCCATCATTTGAATTTGATATAGAATTTGCTGTATTTCAATTAATATATCTAATCTACTATCTGAAAAATGATTTTGTATACTAAGTAAAGCTGAACTTGAATCTGAACATATTATTGATCTTAGTGGTCTTATTTCCTCTATCCATTGTAATGCTAATAATATTGCTAATAATTCTCCTGTATATACTGATAATTCATTATTTATTCTCCTATTTACTTTGATATTGAAATCAGCACGAGCAGGTCTCTTCACGACGAGCCTTTTAATCGAAGGTCACGTGACGTTCCCGGCGAAACGTCACATCCGGAAACGGGCTGTAATGTTTTCACCCGGCAGCGCGCTCTTCTCCGTGGAAATGAATGATAAATGTGGCTGTACGCTGCCAACCGTAACGTGGAATGAGTTCGTTGTCCACAGTGGGAGGAGAAACACGCCCGTGGGGTTTGCACTCCAGGAAGTCACGGCTGCTGCTCCATAGGAACGTCTGAGCAGCGAAACATCCGCGGCTTTGGCTCCAGGTAGTGTCAGTCCAGCCGTAGCTTTGTGGGTTTTTTTTTAGGTGGCGTATTTACATCACCGTGACGGGTATTTGCTGGAGAGGACATATTTTCCACGCTTCGCTCCGTCCTGGCGTGTTTGTATTTATATTAAAGGACAGATAAGCGGATGTGGAGCTAACCTGACTCTTGACAGGATGGCCACGATGGTGGCGTTTGGAGCCAGAGGAATCGTGGCGAACCTGCGGTGCGCTCTGCACAGATCGGGCTCCTTTGCCAGACGCGGGCTCCTGCAGGGCCAGGGGCCACGCTGGGCTCAAAGAGGACAGATTTTCAGCCACATGCCCAAGGTCACGCTGCTGTGCTGGGGAGCCGTCGGTGCCTCGTCCTTTGCAGCCAGCTGCCAGGAAGCGGCAGCCAGAACAACAGACAGAAAGTCCCTTGCCAAAGTCCAAGTCCACAAAGTGATATTCTTCCTCCGGCTCGGCCTCCGTGCGTTGGTCCTCCTCTTTAAATTTGGCCCCCTCCTCCTCCTCTCGCCCCTGGCTCTGATGTCCACCCGCTGTGCCTCTTACTGGCTGGAGGCTCTGCTGTGGGTGACCGAGAGCTCTGGGCCCACTTTCATCAAGCTGGGCCAGTGGGCCAGCACCCGTCGGGACATCTTCTCTCAGGAGTTCTGCGAACGCTTCTCCCGGCTCCACGTCAAGGTGCGCCCTCACTCCTGGGCCCACACCAAGCAGTGCCTCCGCAGGGCCTTCGGCGAGGCCTGGAGGTGGGTGTTGGTGTTTGACAGCAAGGAGCCTGTGGGTTCGGGGTGCGTCGCCCAGGTGTACAGAGGCTGGGCCAGGGTGGAGCAGGTGGAGGACGCCTCCTTCCAGTCCATGGTGGAAGAGATGGAGAGGGAAGACATGCTGGAGGCCTGGGAGATCCCCGGCCTCGGAGGCCTGGCCGGTGTCCTGCGGCAGCTCTGGAAGGGCAGGAGAGAGGAGGACGAGGGTTATAAGGAGAGGAGCCCTGCAGATCGGCAGCCCGGGGAAGAGCAGCGGTGAGAAGGAGCGCCTGATACCTGTGGCCATCAAGGTGAGTGTCACCATAAACATGCCTAAGGGGGCCCCGCAGATTGTTTTCACATTTTAGAAGAGGTCAGAAGCGTCCTTCGTGGTCCCAGAGCGGGGTTGGATTCAGGTGGACCAGCAGCAAAGTGAGCAGCAGACGGTTGTTTCCTCACAACCTCAGACCTCCATTGGGATTTTATAGAAGTCATCAACAAAAAGTTCCACGATGTGACGGGAAATGAAGCGTGGTTTTCCCTTCTTTCCTAAAAAACATAAATCTGAAAATGAAACTGCCATGGTCCATATTTATTCCCCCTGACTCAGTACTCTGACTCAGCTCTGCTCATATGTTCGGCGCTGATGTCCTGGAAGGCGACCCTCCGCCCCAGAATTGTCTATTTCAGCCTTTTTTAGCCTCTAAGATTGTAATTTTTTTTCTTCTGCTCTTCAGGTGGTCCACCCGGGCGTCAGGAGGCAGGTGGAGATCGACTTGCTGCTGATGAAAGCGGGTAGCTGGCTGCTGCACTGCCTGCCTGGACTCAAGTGGCTCAGCATGTGTGAAGTTGTGGAGGAATTCGAGAAGCTGATGACCAAACAGGTACTTTAACCTCGCTCTGGTTTAGTTTACACTAAACTGATGTAAATGGACCTTACCAAGCTCCGCCCACAACTGACCTAAAAAAATCTGAAGTCTCACAAACAAAGCCTCGCGGCGCTTTAATTCTATGGAAGTTTCTATGTAAACATGGCGTCTTCCTCTTGGACTGATGAGTATTCCCGACTTGATTAGTGCGTCATTTCTGCCTGATTTTGAACAAATATCATCTACAACAATGGACAGAGGAACTAACAAGTTCATGTCATCATTTTTGGATGAGTTAAAGGTATTTGAGCCACGCGATGCCTCCAAAGTTGTGCACGTCACAGCAAAATGCTTTCGGTTGATGAGGAAAACGGCAGACCCTCACTCCCTCAGCATTAATATAGATGTGGACAACATAACTGATGCCTATTGTTCTTGCAAGGCTGGGTAAGTTGTGCATTCATCGTTTTGTCTGTTACTTTTGAAATCAGTGGATAATTCCTGTGGTTTGTTGGCAAATGTTTGTGTGGCTAGCTTGATACGCTGTACTTGGTGCTAGAGTGGCTAACACGAGGAACAGTTTTGTCCAAAGCCTTTTCTGCTAAAATAAAATATTTAGTGTATGTCAGATACAGTACACGTTGGACATTGATCTGTTTAGCTAACGTAAGACGGTGACTCTTTTTCGTGCGCGCCTAGCTGTATGCACTCGCGCTCCGTCTGCTGGTGTCAGATAAGGATGGGACGCTGTTGGCCCATCCCCGCCGACAAAATGCTAATAAATAAAAAAATAAAAAGCAATAAGTATTATTTCTTTGCGTTAAGTATTAAAGCAAAGCAATAATACTTACACCAGCACACACTCCCTTGTTCTTGTTGATCGTACGAAGGTTGAGCTGCTCATGTGGTCGTGCACAAGCTTTGATCCAAGCCCGGCATTCTGCTCCTGATTTTGGAAATCTGTGAATTTTCACAAATATGATCAGGATATCTGACATCACCAGTACAGATACCCCACTGGCAATGGAGAACCATTATTTTTCGATTGTTGATTCGAAAACTTTATGCCGGTATGCTAGTACAGTCGTAGTCTAGCACTACATTAGCTTGTGTTTGTGAGACTTCTTCGCACGTTGTAGCCACTCTATGACGTAGAATGGGCATCAGCCAATGAAAAGCGGCCCCTCTGGTAAGGTCCATTGGTTTCGTTTCTCTATAAAGTTTCGTCAACAGGCCTCAGATTTAGAAATAGCACCACAGCAGCGTCCGTAGAAATGACCTCACTGCACCTGTTTGGGCTTTTCGTGCGCTCGTTTCAGATCGACCTCCGTTTTGAGGCCAGAAACATCGAGCGTTTCCAGGAAAACTTCCGCGACGTGGACAACATCAAGTTCCCAACGCCGTTGCGGCCGTTCGTCACCAGGAACATTTTAGTGGAAACCTTTGAAGTGAGCGCGTGGTTGATGGGGAAAGAGGCTGCCGCCTGAGCTAATATTCGAGGCACTGGCGTGGAAAATGATGGCGTTTGTGTTTCAGGAGAGCGAGCCCATATCGAACTACCTGAGCTCCGAGATTCCTCAGGAGGTGAAGCAGAGAATAGCGAGGATGGGAGTGGACACCCTGCTGAAGATGGTGAGACGAACAAACGTCTGAGATCACTCCGCTGGAGAGGAGATATTGCCACACATCTAGAGCGCTTCGTCACTTTTGTCAAGCCGATCTTCACATGCGTCTTCCCCGCAGGTGTTTGTGGATAACTTTGTCCACGGAGATCTGCATCCCGGCAACATCCTGGTCCAACGCCTGAAGCCCCCCACCGGTTCCAGCGACGCGACGGGTGCCTCAGGGGACCACCACGGGAAGACCACCCTCACCGACCTGTTGGACACGGTGGTGGTCAGCGTCCGACCCGACCCGTGTCCTCTGCAGCTGGTGCTGCTGGACGCCGGCATCGTAGCGCAGCTCAGCGAGCGCGACCTCGCCAACTTCAAGGCCGTCTTCACGGCGGTGGTGCTGCGCAAGGTGTGAAGACTTTACCGCTCATCCGGTTAAATGCTTTAGAGAGTCAATAAGGTATTGACCAGCTATACTTAGATGAGAGAACCTTTCTTGAGTTCAGCTGTGTGGTCTTACAGGGTGAGAGGGTGGCTGAGTTGATTTTGAATCATGCCCGAGCTAACGAGTGCAAAGACGTGGCGCTCTTCAAGAAGGAGATGGCCGACTTGGTGGATCATGCCGTCAGCAACACCCTCTCTCTGGGAAAGGTGCTTCTGGCTTTTTGTCTGACTTGTTTTGTCTCTGAATAGCCGCGATATTGCACTGATAGAGAAAAACACAGATGTTTTAAATGTCTTCCTCTTTTTTTTCCCCCACTCTGTTTTAATCTCCACATTTACCGGAACCCCTGGGAAAAAGGCTAAGAATTATTTCATTTATTGATTTATTTTTTTATTTTACTTTAAATGAAGTACACATAATTCATATATAGAAAAAAACAATCCTACTTTAGGAGATAAAAAGCACGATTTATATAATTCATCAGTGCTAGACAGCGGCCCTGCTGTCCAATACTTTTTACAACCTCCCACAGCCTTCAGTCTCCATCTAACCCCGTCTTCTGCATCCAGTGCATGCATAAACTCTGAAAGTTAGTGAAAAGTTTTAGTTCCCACAGGAATGCCGAGTTTATACAGCTAGCTTCCTTACTGGCTGGTTAAAGCAGTCAGTAGCAGGGTCCGAGGGGTTTAATGCTGTAGCTCAGCAGGATGTTCACCTAGAAATACAGCTATATAGTCATAGCTTGACGCTTTTACTGATCATCTACCTCTGTTCCCGCACATTAACGTCCCGTCTGTTTTTCTTTGTTTAGATCCAAGTGGCTGATTTGCTGTCTAAGGTCTTTGGCTTACTCATCAAGCACAAGGTCAAGTATCTGTCCTCTGTGATCTAAAGTTTTAACTCGCTGCTCTGAGACCCAACAATCGACATGAGATCAGTCTAAACGCCTCCTGTTTTTCTCTTTCTCACTTTCCATCAATTCAGACGTTTACACACGTTCAGTGTTTGTGGAACTGTCTTTTAAACTGTACGACTCGGCTCGACTGTTTTTGGGTATCTCTCCACAAGCTTCTCACAACAGTTTTCTGAAAAAAGGAAAAACAAACAAAATTGTCCCCACATCATTTTTGCAGTAAATAGAAATAAAGTCGGTAATCCTAACTGGGCTAAAAAAAAAATAAACATTTTAGTTTGATGTCATGTCAGACAGCGATTGCTTTTCATGATGCCCTCTTATTTTTTTTAGTTTTAACTGTATATAAAAGCAGATAATTCAGGTTGAAATAAAGAGGAAAACTGTCATTTTCACAGTAGCTGTTAATATTTGCGTTGAGGACCTGATTATTGATTTATAAACATGTGTCCCAATTTCTGTTTTCACACAGTACAAAATACATGACCCATGACTTTCCCCTTGGTGCTCAATCATTTTGGGCTTTAAGTAAAAGAGTGCATTCTCACTTCCCGGTTAGATTATTTACGTGATTGTTTCTGTTGTCAGGTGAAGCTGGAGAGTAACTTTGCGTCCATCGTGTTTGCCATCATGGTGCTGGAGGGTCTGGGAAGGTCGCTCGACCCCAACCTGGACATCCTGGACTTGGCCAAACCCCTGCTGCTGAAGGGGTCGCTGCTCTGACGCACGCCGACTCAGCGCACGCCCGGCGGATCAAAGTGCAGACAGGCAGCTGTGCGGTTAATAGGTGGATTTACACGTCCATGCCTACATCCTCTTTATACCATTTTAATAGGTTTTCTTCAGAATTGCAATGCAATGATCCACCGTAGATCATAAGATCCTCGTCTTTCGATGACATTTCGGCAGAGTTGAGCTCGTAAATACCTCGTGCTGTCTGTGTTGTGGTGGCAGCATCCGCTTTGATTATTTTTTACTCATGCTTCATCTCCTGATGTCTGTGTCGAGCATGAACTTTTCATACACTGACGTGAACTCTAAAGCACAAACGCCTCAGCCTGATTAGAGTTGATGCATTTTGCAGAAGGCACCTTGTGTAGTTTGATTACCAATCAGCGAGTCAGACGCAGGATGTAATCAGAGGGCATCTCAGTAATTATTTAAGGTAAAATAGCAGCATGCTGATAGAAATCCATGCTGCTTCTCACTAAGCTGGTTTTCTTTTTAAATCACCGATACTGCAACCACAAACCTTTTTAGGGATTTGATTGGCATTTTATCTGATATACCAACTCAAAGTAGTGCAGAATTGTGACCTGAAAGGAAAAGAATACATCATTTTTATTTATTTTTTAGCTTTTTAACGGTTTAAATATGAGTGTGGTGTGCATTGGTATTCAGCTCCCTTAAAGTAACATTTTATGCAACCAGCTTTGCGCATCTTGAGATTGCAATTTTAAAAAAAAGTTCCTCTGTGCAATTTAGTTCAAGCTCAATTCGTTTCTCTGCCGTTAGGTAAATCTAAACCCAGATCACAGGTCTATTGCAGCATCTTATGTTTTCTTCCAGGATTTTACTTGTATGTAGCTCCATCCATCTTCTCGACTGACTAATTTCTCTGTCCCTGCTGAGGTAAAGAACCCCCCACCCCCACAGCATCATACTGCCTCCACCGGTTTTTAATGGTAGGGATGGTGGATTCATTAGCGTTTAAGGGAGCTGAATACAAATGTTTTCATTGCTAAAACAAAATCTAAAGAAAAAAAGGTGTCCTCTTCCTTCCTGTTGAGTGATGCACCACTGTGTTAGTTTGTTGGTTATAATGTCACCGGTTCTAGGGGTATGAATACTTTTACTAGGCACTGAATAAGAGTTGAGGGGTTTTATCCCGGCAGTTTAATGCTGTTTTATGAACTTTGTTTTGGAGCGAATTGCAATACTGTAACAAACTATACTCTGGTTTTTGTATTTTAAATGTCTGTTAACAGGAATACTCTGTTCAATATTCATACCAATAAAATGAAATCCAGGCTCGCCTCAATTCTTCTACTGTCTATAAAGTCTAACTGTGACGATAAACCCCAAAGCAAAACAAACGACCGCAGCGAAGAGAATCCATTAATCTACAATTTATTAAATCTGTCAATGAAAAACAGACAAAACTCAATTCTGTCGATGTCATCAGGAAGAACAGTCAGCATGGCTGAGCGATTTGAGATCAAGAGGATTTGGTGCAAAAGTGGAAAAAAAAAAAAGAACTCATCACATACCCTTTATTGCAAAACAGTTTTTCCTTTTCGTCGCCATCAACGACCCATAGAGGGCAGCACTGTTCAAGTAAGAAGGGCGGGGAGAGGCGTTTAAAAAAAAGTTCAATAATAATAATATTAATGACAAAACGAATAAAAACATCTCTAATAGACAAACACAATCACCTCAGTATAAGACAATTTTCTGTCACGGTCACAATCACCAGACAGAAGATGTTTGCTTTCCCCCCTATATTTTTAATGAATTAAATAGTTTTTAAAAATATCTCACCATTTAATTATAATCATCTTTTTTTTTCATTTATTGCGAAAAATAGGCAACTGGATTAATTGTGATGATTCAAGATTTGTGTGTGTCTGTGTGTGTGATTAAGTAGACAGAGATGGTGAAACTTGTCGGAGTGTTGGCACTGAGAGTAGCAGCATTGTGTGGCCATGCAGTACTCCCATTCTGCCTCCAGGTGGCAGCACAAGTCAGTTTGAGCCTTCCTCCAAGTCTGTAATCAGTGGCAGGATGTCCCATTCCTGTTTTACTCCGAGGGGAAGTCAAGCACTGCCGACAACAGAAACCAGTTATGTTATTTTATTATTATCATTATTCTTTTTTTGGAATGATACTTGGGGTGTTTGTCCACAAATTTGTCCACAGTCGCTTATTTGCGTTGCGAAATCTAGTTCTATGTACAAAGGTTTCAAATCCCTGAAAGACATTTACAAAGACAAGTGCAACCTTCCACATGACCGCGCCCCTCCTCCTTTCTGGAGGGGCTCAGGGATAGCTGGGGTTCCTCCGCAGGGCAAAAAGACAGGCTGGGGGTTGTACCAATGGGCTCTAGTAAACGTACAACAGAAGGATTCAAGAAAATTGTTCGTAGGAATGAAGTCAGAGGAGATGAGGATTTGGGAATGTCAAAAACTCGGGGAGTGAAAAGTGTCGTTCCTTAAGAGGGGGTGTGGAGCTGGGCACCGACATTTCCTAATACCATTCCCGTATCCGAGCGGCGAGCTGAAACCAACAACCACCGTTGGCTTGTCGTCTTGCTTTGTGCCGATGCAGCAGTCTCTCCATGCATTTCAAAAACTTCAGGCAGCAAGCACAGCCTCCTCCAGGTTAATACTGATTGTTTCGATACCAAACCTTCTCTGCACCTGCCGGTGGGACGCCCCCTTCCCCCCCTGCAGTCCCAGTTCAAGACCGTAGAGCATGTTAAGAAGCAGCGCTGGGTGAGATGAGCTTTTTTTTTTTAATTTAATTCATGTATTCATGTAAGAAAGCTGTAAACTGTAAAGTCAGATGTCGGTACTCGCTGAAGTTTGTTATAGAGGGCACGTAGGCTACAAACGTCCATTCTCTCGCAAAATAACACACGCACCCTCATTTGTCCTTACGGGCTCCGGTTGGCCATGGAAGACGGAGCTCTGGGCCATCTGTCAGCAGAGCAAGAAGGTTTCTTGTTGACTTTTCTTACTGTGGAGATGAGCAGCTTTCGTTAGTTTAAACTAATTAGAAGAAGACGTGAAGAAGAGGCTGATGTCTTGATGGCGGAAGAGGCAACAACACGTTTTGTTCCGGCCTCTCACTTCACTAAGATCCATCCTCTCGTCTTCTGATTCCTCGGTTGTAGTCATTGCCACAAGCTTTGTTTTCACACACACCCCCCATGTAGGAGCCGAGCCTGATCGGGTGCGTGTGGGATGGATGCGTTAGAAATGGGAGGAGGGAAGCTTCACTCCACACGACGGCTCCACGCGCTGCCAACAAAGGGTCGATGTTCTGGGCTCAAAGTTGTGGGGGGAAATGGGAGGAGACAGGGAGGTGGTGTGGGGTGGTTGGTCGAAGTCTGCGGCTATGAGCTAAGCCACGGGTGGTTTAGGCATTCTCCTGCCGAGGCCCTCTTCTCAGGCACCATCTCCAGCATGGGCAGCAGGAACTGAGTGAAGTGGCCGGCGTCTTCGTGCGACCAGCCGTACTTCTCGACCAGCACGTCGAACAGAGACCACGGCTTCAGCTTGGTGATGTGCCGCAGCTCGCCTGGAAGGAGGCACAGGGGGACACGGTCAGTGTTGGCACCCAAACAAAGGGAGAGAAACAGCATAACTCCCCCCACCGGGCCATTCATACTGCAAAGCTCTGCACATTTCAGATTTCTGCCACACTCCCATGACTTTGTGGTGCTCACCATTAAAGTTCTGGCACCCATTTCCCCCCCAAAGAAAAAACAAAGGCGGACCCTCGTCACAAACGAAAGAACACAAATAAGTACATTAAACACTATAGACAGATGGTTGGTATGGAAAATCATTGTCTGTGATTGCTAATTTTGCTGTCTTTCTGTTGTCTTGAGAATGCACGTTTATGAACAAAGCTCCGGTAATAGACTTAAAACCTTGCACACGTTTGCATAATGCCCCCCGCTAGGCCGAGAAAGTGCCAAAAGTTTCCACCACCTGTATGGAGCTCAGATGATGCAGCGCCGGCCACTTCCCCATCTCCTGCTGCATACTGCTGGTCAGCTGGCTGCAAGAAGCCTCCTACATGTTTCTCTTGTTTCGAAGTAAAACAGTTTTGTGCGTTTGGAAATAATCTCAGACGTGAAACTCGTAGACAGCCATGCCGTTAATACTAAGAGAACAGCAGTGGATAAGGTAAGAGCATTTTAAATATACCGTTGGCAAGCTGCTATAATATGAATTTCTGTTTAAGGTCTACCGAGAAGACACAAATACCCCTAATGTATTTCACAGCAGTTGGGTATATCATTCTTAACCTGATTGGGTTTTAGGTCATGAAATTATTTCTATCTGCTAAATGCCAGAATAACGAGAGAGAACTTTCTCTGGGAATTGCTTTTAACTTTTAGGATCAGACGTTTTCTTTGAAACCGACTTGGGACACACATTTCAGATATCCTGCCATTGATGTTGAAGTATTGTTAATTGAGAAAAATCCTTAAAAGAGATCAAATTGGTGTTTATTAAAGTTTAAAGGTTTTGATCTATATAAATCACACAGACAGTAATAAATGGCCAGATGATTTTTAGTTTTTTCTTAAATGTAATGTCATTGTTTCAACAAGAAACCTTTCATCTTGTACTGAAAGTTCGCACCGATCACACACTTTTGGAAGACTTACGGACTCCAATCTTAGTAAAGTGTTGACTTGCCAGCAGATTTCAGTCCTTTCCCATTTCTTTTTAAGAATTATAATTGGACACCATGTAAATATTTCTTATAGCCCAGCTGCCCTGAGCAATCAAGAATCATGTAAAACTGAGTTTTATCTATATTTTAAAGCAAGAAATATTTTGGAGTTTTAAACTAAAGGGCCATAGCCCCTTATGTTAGCAATTAGCAACGTTAGCGCAGTCTCCTTAAGGATTGTTGATCCTCCCTTTCACTTTGAGATTCCCAAAAGGCTCCCAACAGACAGCTAAGTAATTCAGTTTTATTCTCAAGCTATGAGTTCAGCCTTCCTGAAATGTGCTGAAGGGCATTTTATGCCTGTGAAGGTCAGGTTTGTCCTAACAAAACTGCAGGAGTATGCTGATGGAGCTAACATCTGACATATACTTCTGGAAAACAGCGCTTCCTGTAAAGTACCTTCTTACAGCTTTGCTGCTTTCATTGAGACTTTATCTTTAGACACCTCACAGATACTGAAACGAGCCAACTTTGAATCATTCCCACTTATTAACACAGCGTCCGGACTGAGGAGTGATGTGGTTAGCGAGAACTGGTGGGGCGAAGGTGTGATGCCTTCACTGATTGGATGTTGGAGTTTAGACTTCTTTATCTACAGTTTATAACTGTATGTTATCCTGTAAGGAAACCAACTCGCACTGCATTCAGGGTAAGACAATATAGAAATTTTTTTTTTTCAGGTCAGCATAAGAGCAAGGTTTTCAGTACAGGGTCAG
This sequence comes from Fundulus heteroclitus, assembly GCF_011125445.2. Taxonomy (NCBI): domain Eukaryota; kingdom Metazoa; phylum Chordata; class Actinopteri; order Cyprinodontiformes; family Fundulidae; genus Fundulus; species Fundulus heteroclitus. Next base: position 1,124,228 of record NW_023396945.1, on the reverse strand, counting down.
ATATTTTGGGATGAAAAGTGTAGATCCATGCTGACGTCACCTGCTAAAGGAAAATGATTCAGTTTGAATCTTTTTCAGTATTAGTTACACAGTTTGTCTAAAAGGGACAGAAACTTTGTCTCCAACTTTTTTTTTTGGCTGCAACATCCAAATTTACCAGCAGTTCTTTAACATACCGGCTGCCTATCTTGCATCAGATCTTGACAGCTTATATAATATTTTCCTATGTTTAAGATACTTTTTAAAGAGAGCCTTTGCTTTGGTATAAATTGTTATTAAAGTACAAATACATGAACTGCTCCTGCAGATCTGCCTGAATAGATCTGTTATACAGAAAAGTGGTGGAATTTTAGATCTAATTGACTGGCGTGACAGTGGTTGACCATCATTATTTAGCAGTCCAACTCCACAGCAGCTGACTGCACTAATTACTTCACCTCTCTCTATCTCAGGGAACGCTAATCAAGAGAGGTGCGGTAACGTTGTTGTGAAAGCCTGCAGAGTCTTGGCTGAAAACCACACCAACAGAAGGCAGGTGGACGGAAATAGAGATGCAGGACGATGAGAATAAAAAAGAGAGAGGAGACATAAGCGATGTGTTCATTAGTCAGGAAAGGATGGAAATTTTTGGCTGGGAATACAACTCTGACAGGGAAGAAAGACAGTGCCGAGACTGGGTAATGATGGGGCAAAACCAGAAGGTCTGGTTTAAACCGCTGCTGCCATGGTAACCTCTTTTCCTCTTCACCAGATGGGAGAATATGATCTATTTATCAAACACTAGTACTGATTGAGAAGCGTTTTTAAGGCAATTTGAGCTGATGTGCAAATTTAACAATCTGTGGTTGTTATTTATTTTTTTTATTGCAATCTTGCATATGCCTCCAAGCAGTCTGTTTCCCCAAGAGTTCAATAGAAATCATCATGCATGCAGGAAACTAGGTGACACGGCCTGCCAAAGGCTTTCTGGCACACAGGAGAAGCCCCTCATCGCCCGAGAGGCAGAACGGGGAAGTCAGTTCAGATTAACGGAGCGCCGAGAGATAAAAGGGTGAACCCGAGACATCGAGTGCGTGCTCAGACCGCGGCCAGAGACGACTTCAAGGCCAGAAGACTCAGATCTCACAACACGCGCTGAAGGATTTATGAGCAGCAGGCAGACACCGAAAAGAGAAGCTTAAAAAGTGAAGAAATGGCAGAGCACACAGGGGTTATTAGCTGCATCAGACACAGGTCCATCCACTTACCAGGAGCCACAGAGGAGGGAGGCAAACTAACGGCAACTCTCACACGTCCACTTGGCTTTCACCAATTGGTGTTTTTCCATTGAAGTGACAGCTATTGTAACTGTTATTACTAGTTTTCTCACTAAACAATCTGTGCCACAGGAGTGATTTATTGAAGCAAAATTTAGCAAAGTGATAGATAATCTTCTGGTAGACTGAATCTTTTTTTTGGGGGGTGGGGGTGGGGGTTACACTTAAAATAATGGAAATAATTGTTCTTAACCAGAGGCACAACCTTCTCCCATCTTTCCTTTAGAATGTTGGGGAGCACAAGAGATGGATCTGTGAGCAGTCCTCTTTGATAATAATATTATTAATTATAATAATAATAATAATAATAATAATAATAATAATAATAATAATAATAATAATAATAATAATAATAATAATAATTGAACTCTATTGGTCTCACAATGGAGAAATTCACTTCTGCATTTTATCTCCTTGAGGAGCAGTGGGCTGCCATGTGCGGCACCCGGGGAGCAATCAGGGGTCAAGGGTCTTGCTCAGGGACCCAGAGTGCAGGCTGTGGGGATTGAACCAGGTACTTGCATCCTTCTCAGAGCTCAAGTACACTGCTCCAACCACCAGGCCACCACTCCCCTTGCACGATCTCTCCAGATCCACCAGAGTCCTTGGTCATCTCCTCAGCTCTCTTTTCTTTACCTCAATACAAAAAGGCATAAATGTCCATTTGTCCTCGTTAATGTCCGTCTCATTAATAATTTGAGCTGATGGGCCCACACAGAGGCTGCAGTAGTCCATGTCTGAACTCTGTACCAGGAACGTTGTGTTTTTGTGTTCGTGCCTCCTCTGCATTTGTTCTTGCTGGCTGCAAAACAAATTGCCCCTTGGGGGCAATAGAGATTACGCTGCATTTTGAACCTCACCCCACAGATTATCCAGAGGTGGCTTTTCTGTGTGGTGAACCACTTTATTTGTTTTGGATCATTAACCTGGTGATAGACCCAGTGACGAGTCATTTTCAGTTTCCTGATGGAGTCCATCAGATTTCTACTGAGCTTGTCTGCTGTGACACAAAAGGCTTTTTTCTGGCTTATTTTACCCCCAAACAACCGGTTGACATTAAAATAATATCAAACAGTTGCTAAAGAAGCAAACACAAGAGTTGCCGACAATTATTTCACTTGTCCCCCCATAATATACAGTCGATTTCTAGGTTTTTATTTCATAAAAGTGTAAGATTATGCTGCAGCAGTAAAAGCTGCAGTTATTTAAAGCCTTTTTATATCATCTTTCTCAGAGGTGCCTGTAGAAGAGAAAGAATACATTATTTTTTTTTTATCATTTCAGGTCAAAAGGCAAAAATCTAATGAGTTTGTCCGGCAGCGTAAGGAAATGTTTCCACATTTGTAGAAAGAAGCCCGTCGTCTTTGCCCATCCTGACAGAATGCAAAGTGCATTAAAGCTATAACTCAGTCTGAGCCGGGAAATACAAACCTTTTTACTTGTTGTTTGACAATTGACTAAAATGACTCAATCACATCTTACCTGTTATTAGAACTTTTTAATGTTTTTTTTTTACCCCTGGAGACAGGCGAGGGAAATCCAAATTTTTAGGAACAACCATTGTTTAAACATCAGAGACTATAAAAGCGTACACACCAGGTTAAAAGGCCAGGCTGCTGTAATGTGCAAAATTAGACCATGATAAATAAATTAAAAAGTACGTCTTCCACTTTTAATGTAACGTGTGCTCCATATGATTTAACCCCCCCCCCCACCCACCCACCCAAAAACAAAAAAAAAAAAAAAACAGCAAATCCTTTAAGATGCAATAATCCAGTTGCATAAACGAGCACACCCTTAAACTGAGACTTTGTTGAAGCATCTTTTGATCCGGTGTCAGCGTTCGGTCTCCTTTATTTCAGGGAGACTGCCATCAGTTATAGTGAATCTGAGTGCCCTGAAATAAAGCGGAGCTGTCCTAGGATTTTCCCAACATGTTCGTATTTACATCCTTTGTCTAAAGCAGAAGTTTCACGTTTGTACAAAGCTTAGGTTCAGAAGGCTCTCTCTGTGTAAAGGTACGCAGTTAGATGAAGGGTAGAAAAAGCACAGCATCATATATAAACCGCAATCACTGACGGTTGCAGGAACCTTGTGGGAAGATGTTTTAAAGTCTGAAAACTTTTGGCCCAACTTGTTTGGCTGCTTGTCATCAAATAAAAAAATAAATAAAATAAAAATAAAGAACACTTAAATATGATGAGGGCCATATTAAAATGTGGGGTTAATTTTCTTTTTTTTCTTCTTTTTTATTTATTTTTTAAGATGGATGATGCTATGACTAGTCCTAAATATAATTTGTTTTTGGCCTAAAACCTACGGATGGCTGCCGGGAGATTTTATTTTTCCGTCTCCATGTATACAAGACTTTCTGAGGGGAAATTTTAAATTCTGGGATGACACAAAAGTAAAAATAACAAAATTAAAATGTGTGAGCTCTCCTGAAGAGGACAGGAGGTCTAGCTTTGCAAGGTCAAGCGGTGGGATGCTGATGGGCTACTACGACATAAGGCAGCGCCGCCGTGCATCATTTGGTACCTTGAACGTGTCGCGCTCAGATGGGCCGAGACCGAACAGACAGGAGTCACTGCAAAAACAGATTTAAAAATAAGTAAAATGTTCTCAAAGTTTGAGTAGGTAAATAAGATTATCTGCCAATGGAATGAGTATTTTGACCCCTAAAATAAGATAATTAGACATCCTGCACTTGAAATAATATGGAGATGGATTGTTCCTGTTTTAAGTGCAAAAATCTTATTCCATTGGCAGATAATCTTATTTACCTGCTCAAATCAAGGACAAATACACTAATTTTAAGAACATTTTACTTATTTTTAGTTCCGTTTTTGCAGTGCTCTAAAATTGGATTGTCTTGTTTTTAGCAGGAACATAACTGCTTCTAAACAGGACAAGCTGCTGCTAGTTGTATAACCAGGTAATTGCACCCTCTGTAAGATTTGTTCATCAGTAGAGTTGTAAACGACATGCGTCACATTACAAGTGGAAAAGGTTGCAATGATTTATTGTGATCGTGTTTTTTTAACATGAAAAAAAAAACCTGGTGTTTTAACAGGGTTTCGGACACTTTTGGGAGCAAATGCACTTTAAAGAAAAAGAGAAGACAGACCTGTCGTGACTTTATACTTACCCAACCTCTGCCGGAGAGTTCCTACAAACAACAATGAGTGCAAACACCAACCCGTCCAGCTTCTGTCCCCCCAACATTTATTTCCAGCTAACACCCAGGATGAGGGCCTCCACCAGTGGGTTCCGTTTACCTTTCTTGGAGAAAAACTCTCGGCTGAACTTCCCAGCAGCTACCACTTTGCGCGGGACCTTCCCGAGGAGCTCCGTGATCAGAGCGATGTGGTCTGCCCCCACCATCACATACGTCACAGAAGGGAACAAGCACGATTCAGCGTGACAGCATGCACACACACGTCAGACACACACGCGCCGTCGGCTGCACGGCGCCGGCACACACGGCTGCCCCGGGGGACAGCGGGGGCACGCTGACGCGGCGAGGATCGTTCCCCGCGTCTGACCGATACACCCGATTGATACCGAATTGAAAGCGTCTGCTTGTGTCCATTTCTGTCCCTCTTTGAACAGCCGTGTGTCTCAGCGCCACCCAGCTCTCAGGCCATCGCTACCTCTTCTGTTGAAGAACTCCCGGGAATACTTTCCAGAGAGAGCAAAGTGCCTCGGGATACAGCCCAGCAGCTCTATGATGTGAGCTATGTGGTCTATGGGGGGGAGAGGGGAGGGGAGGGGTTGGGAAAGGAGAAGGAGAAGAGGGAAAAGATACCGAAAAAAGTTGAGTAAGAGACAGAAAGAAAAGGAAGAGACAGAAAATCAGTGAAACAAAAGTATGAAAGGTGATTTGTGGGTGAGAAAGTAGAGACAGCAAAATGAAGGAGATCATGGGGAGTGGTGGGGGGGGGAAGGGGACAAAGAGAAGGGGAAGGAAGAAGAAAACAATTGACAATCAAAAGGTTATGAAGAAGGAAAAACACACATTAATAAGTTGTGCCACCGCGGCACGAAGAAGTGAGGAAACGAGACGACCAAAAGCAGCACGCTCCCGAAGATTGGCCTGAAAACGACGACACCTAATGCCGACTCAGAGGTGAGGGATCTGCGGAAATCGGGATAAATCTGATGCCGACTCGATCCCTGGCGCGAAAAGCACGCAGAAGGTAGCCGGCTGAGCGGCGCGTGCGCGGGAGAGAAAAGCAACACAACAAGCCGAGGGAGATCAAAGAGCTGGAGGAGACGAAGAGAGCGTGGAGCGAGGTGAGGATGAGGATGAGGCTGCGCAGTCTGGGGAAAAAAAAGGAGTCGGCTCTACAGGAGAAAGCTTAACGCTGGGAGCCTGCATGCAGGTAGAGATGCAGAGACCTAAATAAAGACGCTCATATGTTCACAGCATCACTGACTAGTAGGGGCTCTTAGGTGTGCATTACAGTCTGTCACCGTGTTGCTACATGTTGATGTCGCAGGAATAAAAGGACATGAGTTGGAGTGAGCAGCGGGATGAAGATGGGGGTACAGCAGCAGAATTCAAAGTGAGGATTCAAAGGTGACAGTGGACAGGAGGATTTGGGGAAAGGGATGGCTGAACTAAACTTACTTCAGGAATTTATCTATTTACAATACATTGCATTTGGTATTTGGAGTGAAAAATGTCTCCATTGTTTGGACTGAGCATTAGAAACAAAAAAGAGGAAAAAACAAACAAACTGATTCATGTATAAAAATGAGTCCAAAATGATGAAAAAGAGAAAGTGAAACGCAAAATATTGACATCCGCTTAGTTTCTTTACAGAAAACTACTAAACCTAATTAATTTAGTGCTTCAACTCTCATCCAAACAATGGGGAAACATGAACTCCCTTCACAGAATGTAAGACACTTTGCTTGCGACGCGGATGTACAGTACTGGTGAAAAGATGACATAGGCTCACTCATCGCTGGGAATGTTGTTAATTCAGGGACTCCAACAAACAAAGGAACAAAACAAATAACTTCTGTGGATTTCAAAAACTAGATTTACGTACAGATGGTTGAATTTCTCCAGGATTTTCTCTAATCCAGAGTCAAAGCTATGCAAACCAACCCCAGACCTAATATTCTGTTAAATGTGCCTCAGAGAGTTGCTCCCCATCCACATACTTTTTACAGCCAACAACAAGCTTCTGGCATAATGTTGGTGTGGATACATGAACGTTTGGCAGAACTGGTGGAGGTCATTTAAACTGTCTGGTTTCCTGCGATTAACCTGCAAGTAGACTTTTTCTTTGGACTGAAGTCAGTAGCTCCTTATACCCTAAATATGATAAAGAACTGATTAATATTTGTAAATTCAAAGCAAATAAACAGAGGTTGTTTTAGCAGTTTTTTCTGCTTTGATGCAATCTTTACATAGCATTTCTACAACAGAATTAAACTAACGGCGTGTACAGTCTTTCATTCCTTCCTCTATTAAATTAGGTCACATACTCCTTTTTCTTGTTCATTTCCACATAAAGATAGATGTCAAGAAAATGTATCTGTTTTCTTTCTGTCTAAGTGGGTAGGTGTTCTTATTTTTTAAGAATGGTGTAACTTTTGCACACAGATTATTTTTAAATCACAATGGACTGAGAGGCAGTCCACCAAGAAACAGGCGAGACAATCACTCAACGATTTGTCCACAACGACAAGAAAAACATTTGGGAATATCAAGATGGGGTTTTCCAACCTCAGAACACCGTAGAAACCGTCAAGCATGATGGTGGCAGCATCATGCTGCGGGGCTGCTTAAGTGTCACTGGTGGTGCTGGTGGATTACACAAAGTGGACAGAAGCTGTTCAACTTGTCCTCAATTTAACTAACCTTACAAAAGCCAGCTGTATGTTGCTCCGCCTAGCTCCACTCACATCCATCTAGGACCTCTCCATAGGAATTGCCTTTAATGAAGGCTGGGTCTTATCTAAAACTCCTTGCATATGATTGGATAAGCCACTTGTCTGTCATCTTTATTGACGTGCTATTTCAACCACTCACACCGAAGCCAACCCATGACGCTGATGATAGCGACGCAGGAAAAAAAAAAAAATAATAATAATGTGTTTGCGGCTCTAGTGGCACGCATTTTATTGACAGTGAGCTGACAGGTAGAGGGGGGAAGACAGGCGGCAAAGCACCGCGAGCCGGAGTCGATTCCGGGCCGACCGCGTTGAGGACTAAAGGCCTCCTAATATGGTTCGCGCTAACCGCTAACCGCTCCGGGGCGCGTCCGCGTCTGCGCGTCCGCTGCAGACGCGGACACGCCCCGGAAAACAAAACTTGCCAAATCCGGTCGGGAGAAGGGCGAAAACATGGTTTCCACCAACAAAAGCCTTCAGAGCCGTTCTCTGATGTTCTTTTAATAAAACAATATTAGGTAGATTGGACAACACGGAAGAAATAGCAGCATCAATGCTAACGCTTGCTTCCTCGACGAGCCGCCATTGCTATCAAAACAGTCTCACGTCATGGTCGTGTCTCCACTACGTCACATCTATGAAATGCCAGCCCTGCGTCCTGATTGGCCAGACCATAAATTTGGTTGGAGAAATCACTTTCTACCGGCGGTGTCCCAGATGTATGTGAGTGGAGCTAGGGGGAGCAACATACGCCTGGCTTTTGTCAGGTTACAATTTAACAGCTACATTTTAAAACGTGGGCCCCTTTTGGCACCATCTTCCCAAACACGCAGCTTCTGAAATGGCCTCCATCTCAATCCTAATTAATTAGATTTATTTTGCTTTAAAGTCTAGACCTCGCCAGTAAACCAGACAGCTGTGCTGGTCTGATTGGAGAAGCCTGCAGTTCGCTAGAAAACGTGTGTGGTCGAAGCTTGCTAAGGAACAAGTAACGCAATTCTAGTGGGGGGTTAAGGTATATACTTGGGCCAGCATGTGTAATTTTAAACCCAATAAAATCAAACTTTGAAGCATCCTGTTCTACCATTTGTGAATGTCAGCAGTTATTTGTTGGATTATAATCCCAGACTGAGAAAAGAAAGATTCAAATGTATCCCCAAAGGCCGAGACTTACTAAAACATCCATGCAGGCAGCGAGTGTATGTAAACTTCTGACCAGCACTGTACTCGTCGTCTTAAAGTATAATCTCTAGTAGCCTAAATAACTCTACAAGTCCCCAGATTTCAATAGTATGGGGCACCTAAATTTACACAAATGTATAAAACATTTAATTTAAATACTCACCCTCATCACGGGAGTAGTCCTCTCCAGAGTGAGGCTCAAACAGGTAATCTCCTGTGGCCAGCTCGAACGCCTGACAGAGAACAACTTTAGAAGAGCGAAACCGACGGAGGATGTTTGTGTGTCGGCGACTCGCTTCTCCTCACCATGCAGGCGGTGCTCCAGATGTCCGCCGGCGTACCGTAGCCGGCTCCTATCAACACTTCGATGGAGCGGTACTGTCTCGTCTGGATGTCCTCTGTAAAGTGCTTGTGCTGTTCAGAAGACAGAAACAAGAGGGGAAAACGTTTGGCTTAACGTTGGGTTTGAACGTTCGTGATTCGGCGAGCAGAACAAAACCAAACCTAATCGCCTCTGGAGCGGTTATTATTTTCTGTCTGAGCGCGAGACGCCATGTCTGTTTTTCACCAACTGCTTTCTGTGTTATTCCTGCATGTTCCCTTATGTAAGATCAATGATAGCTGCTGCTGCGTTGAGGCTGCTGGATCGCGCCTGCTGGCAGCACATTCAGCCTTTCTTTAATGATTTCTGCTGCCTTGAAAAAAAAAAGAAAGAGACAGCCAAACAGCAGGACTGGCTGATGGTTGTTGTCTTTCTTACCCTTTCTCTTCTGCTCCAGTAAAACTCAACCTTAAATCCACATTCTGATGGTGCTAAAGCGACAGCAACTATTTACAGACTAGGAATTTGATTTTATGGTTCATTTTTCAAGGAGGTGCGTTCTGCATTTGTTCACAGTGCCAGTGTTTGGAAACTATGTTTCTAAAGGGAGTTACGTCCCCAAAACAACGTGGAAATGGACAAATAAATCTTCATATCTTTTCCCCTCATGCTGGGTCACTCTACTGTCACAGCCTAAGAGATATTTCTGTGTCAAATCAATCAAACGCCTTGTAAAAGTAAAAACGCCCCTTAGGTTTTTTTCCGATTGTGTCTCATGACAACCATAAAGGTTACAAATGGGATTTTATGTGATTGACCAACATAGAGTGGTGCGTCATTATGAAAGTGAAGGAAAAGTGAATATGACTCTTCCAATTCATTTTCAACAATATAAATCTGAAAAGTGCGGTGTGCATTTATTTTCAGCACCACGGGGTCAATACGCTGTAGGGACAACTTTTTGCTGCAATTAAAGCTTTAAGGGTTTCAGAATACCATTCTATCAGCTTTGTACAGCAGTCGCTGGCCTTTTTACCTTAGAGTGGGCCATTTTAAAAGATTGCTGTGCTTTGATTTAAACTATTCCCTTGTACCCGTACCTGTTACTGTTTATGGGATTGTTCTATGTTTAGCACCATCCATCTCAACATCTCTGGGCCCAGCAGAAGAAAAGCATCCCCACAGCATGATGCTGCTGCCACCAGATTCTGCACTGGGGATGGTGTTCATTTTCCTCCACACATGGCGTCCCGCCAGTAGACCTCCCCCTTCTTTCTACTTTCATTTGACTAAACAGATACTTCTGAGTTGTCCAAATATTGGGATATATTGTTTGATAATTTAACCCTACCTCAAACCTCTTCACAGCTTCACTCCTGACTTATCTAGTGGGTTGCATCAGAGAATAGCTGGTTTTGTGCTGGTGGCTTCCTAACTCGTTTATTTTAAGATTTCACAGCAAAAGGCGTCTAGTACCAAAGCATACCACACTTTTCAGATTTTTCTTTGTAAAAGCTTTTATAGTTTCTATCACATAAAATCCTAATAATACACAATGCAGTATGTGGTTGTAAAGTGAGATAAGGTGGAGGAAAAAAGTCTGAGACAGTTTAAATACAATACTTCTGTAGGCTCATTTTGTGACCATTAAAAATGTATCCTACAACAAAAAACAAAAACAAATCGCTGTTGCCTGTCATGGGCAACAATACGCTCCATAGTTGTTGTTTTTTTTTTTTTTTTTTTAATATCTGCGTTTGACAATTACGGCTAAAACTTTAAATGCAGTTTCCTTTTTCATTTGATGATATATAAACTTATATAGAGCAATGTGAATCATTACGTACCATATTTTAAAGCAAAATATGTTAAATCCCACATGTTTCCTCTTACCACCCAGCAGGCGTTTCCCAGGTCAGCGATTTTGACCCTGATGGAGTCAGCGTTGCGGGGGTCTAGTGGGTTGATCAGGAGGTCCGCAGCTCTGGCCCTGACTGGGTGTGGACAGAGTTGACGGTTAGCACACAGCTACAGAGCTCAGCACATAATAGAAACATCGTCAAACAAATCGGCTTTTATTGCAGTTTCTTTCATTTTCATTTCTTTAAAAAAAAAAAAATCCCATTTTTAATTTCTGTATGTTTTTTTTAGTGGGCAAAACGAGTCCTTGTTAAGAAATTACTTCTTTTAACAAAATAATTTTCACCCTGAATAATTCCTATAAAGTGAAATATTTTGAAAAACTAATATGATCAGAATGTTGAGGGCACATGCCATTTACGTAAGATGTGTGTTAAAGTCCGAAAATGGCCACAAAAAATTAAAACTACATTCAGAACAGTTTCAAATTGTTTAAAACAAGTGGGACTGTGATAAATGAGGCAGTGGGAGAATTCATGTTTATCCTACTACCATGTACTAGTCTGGGAGGTAGACACTCTGTCTACATTTAAAACCAGGCTTAAAACATTTTCTTTTGGTAAAGCTTATAGTTAGCTCAGGATAATCTAATTCACTCTATCTCTGTAGTGCTGCTACGGGGTTAGGCTGCTGGAGTACATAATGACCACTTTCCCTCTCTCTGCTACATTCTCCTACTACTCTCCGATTTTGCAATATTTGTTGCTATTCAAACTTTTAACTTTATTTTCCCTTTGTTTTTTTCTCTTCATGGAAGCTACATCTGGCCTGACATTCTGTTTAGCTGGAACACCATCCTGAGGGGCAGATCAGCTGAGCTACTGCTGTCAACTTTATGTTATCCTGGAGCTGATACAGTCGGTCCTGTCCTTCAGTGGTTGCCCCTCTTTCTCTCGCAGACATAGCTATTGACTGAGATTTTTCTATAACTAACCGTTTGTGCTCTGTTTTGTACTTTAGATCTGAAAACCAACTCAGCTGTGTTTCTCTCCTAGATGAAGCCACTAATAGAGCTAAGTACTGCCATTACCCTTAAACCTTTCTCTGACATTGAAAGGATTCGTAGATCAATGTGTGCTGTGCACTTTTGTGTCTCTGCTCTGTCTTCTGTAACCCCCAGTCGGTCGAGGCAGATGACCGTTCACACTGAGCCTGATTCTGCTGGAGGTTCCTTCCTGTTAAAGGGGAGATTTCCTCTCCACTGTCTTCATACAGGCGAGGCTGAATGTTGCAAATCCCATGCGGTAACCCTTCTAACTAGGGGTGTAACAGGATAAACACAGTTTTAAACACCACCTAGAGCTTCAAAGCTTTGAGACTCATTCACAACAGAGGTTGGTATTTCACGTTCGTGAGTTGTCAATATATCTATTATTTGTAAGGACTTAGAAGGTAATCCTTATAATATGCTCTCAGCACTCTTCCTTGTAGGTAAAAACAATCATAACGTCTCACAGGTGACTTGTGATTGGTATCACACAAGGTGTTCAGCGTTTAAACTGGATAGAAAATACCCATACATGTGCATTTTTCATATTTTGTCAAGTTGCAACCAAAACTAAGATAAATTATTGGTACTTAATGTTGTAGACTAACATAAAGCGACACAACAGAGAAGCAGAAGGAACATGACACGTGGTCTTAAAAATAAAAGTTTGAAAGATGTAACACGCATTCTTTTATTCAGCGCCGCACTGAGTAGAGAGCCACTTAGTCGAGCCATTCTTCATCTTTCTACCAGTTTTGCACATCGGGAGCCTGAACCATTTTGCCCATTCCCACTCCCTTAATCGCGCTCCATCTTTTAACTCTGACGAGCTTCCATCCCTCTGCTGAATAAAAGCCACAGCATGATGCTGTCACTGCCTTATTTTGCCGTGGCGATTATGATAAAATGCCAACATTTTCCTCCAACAGAGCTACCGATCTCTGCAGCTCCTCCAGAGTTTCCGCGGGGTTCTATGCTGATTCTCTAACTAGCGTTCTGCTCTTTTATAACCTAACCTTGCTTTAAATTTCTCCAGAACTTTCTGCCTGACCCGTCTGCGTTGCCACTTGGTCTTCATGATGCTGTTTGTTAACTGATGGATTAACACAGCCTCCTGCTGCATTTATCATGAGATTACATCACACAGGTGGGCTCTTATTAGTCCAACTATTTATTAAATTGGGAACATCTGAAGGCAACTGGGTGGACTGGATTTTATATAGGGGTGCCTGTGTAATGGGGGCTGAATAGAAATGCACACCACATTTCCAGATTTGTATTTAAAACCCTGTATCATTCCACTTGCACACTTACACAAAACTTTGTGTTGGTCTATCACACAAAATCCCAATAGAATACAGTTAAAGTTGCTATGTGACAACAAGGTTTAAACTTTAAAGGGTAGGACTATTTTTGCTTTGCACTGTCTGTGAGGTGCAAGTGCTGTGAAGCTGCAACCTGCCTGAGATGGAACAATGGCAAACGAATGGATTCTGAACAGCAGTCTTAAGGTGAGACGCATGTATATGCGTATATGTATATAATCAAGCTCCATCATATATCAGAGCTCTGATTACCCCGTATGTTCCTAACAGAGCACTTCGCTCTCAGACTGCAGGTCTGCTGGTGGTTCCTAGAGTCTCTAAAAGTAGAATGGGAGGCAGATCCTTTAGCTATCAGGCTCCTCTCCTGTGGAACCAACTCCCAGTTTTGGTCAGTGAGGCAGACACCCTGTCTACTTTTAAGACTAGGCTTAAAACTTTCCTTTTTGACAAAGCTTATAACTATTGTGGCTCATGTTACTCTGAGCTACCTTTATAGTTATGCTGCTATAGGCTTAGGCTACTGGAGGATATCAGGATGTAATTTTCTCACTCTATAGAGTTCTACTGTTCTTCAATTATGCATTATGTGTTGTCATTTCTGCTTTAACTTTCTGTTCTCTCTCTCTTTTTCTTCATAGTAGGTACACCTGGTCTGGCATTGTGTTAACTGTGACATCATCCAGAGAAGACGGCTCACCCGCTACTACCATCTAATGTAGAACAGATTACTAGATCAATGTGTGCTTCTGTGCTTTTTTGTTTCTCTTGTTGTGTCTCTGCTCTGTCTTCTGTAACCCCCAGTCGGTCGAGGCAGATGACCGTTCATACTGAGCCCGTTTCTGCTGGAGGTTTTTCCTTCCCGTTAATGGGGAGTTTTTCTTCCCACTGTCGCTTCATGCTTGATCAGTATGAGGGATTGCAGCAAAGCCATGTACAATGCAGATGACTCTCCCTGTGGCTCTACGGTTCCCCAGGAGTGAATGCTGCTTGTCGGGACTTTGATGCAATTAACTGGTTTCCGTATATAGGACATTTTTGACCAATCTGTATAATCTTACCCAATCTGTATAATATGATTGAACTTGACTTTGTAAAGTGCCTTGAGATGACATGTTTCATGATTTGGCGCTATATAAATAAAATTGAATTGAACTGAATGTAAACCGGACCAAACATAACGAGAGGCAGAAATAAAACAGCTAATAAAATCACCGCGTCGGCTGGATATGCAGACTGAACGCTGTTCAGCTATACCTCACCTTTTGGTGTGTCTCCTGTGCTTGACGACGACACAGTGCGACTACGGTCTGCGGTGGGGCTATTTGTGGAGGGTTCTGTCCCAATGTTCACTGTCCCCACCGCAACTGGGCTTCCAGGCTCAGGCTCCGGATCCAAAGGCAGGTCAGGGAAGAGGGGCAACGCGGCCCGATGCTGTTCGCTGGAGCCGTTGGTCAGCACCGGCTCAGCCACTTCGCCGTTATACATCTCGTACCCGGAGCTGAGCGAGATGTCCCTGTCCGTGTAGCTGAGCTCGGACTCCACCAGGGGGCAGAGAAGAGGCTCCGGGATGGGCGATGGAGGCGGGGACGTGCCGGGGTTCAGTCTTAGCGACTCGGAGACCAACAAAACGTGCCCGTTAGTTTTGGCTGAATTCGTTTTGTTGATTTGGGGTTTAGCTGGAGAGGTGCTGTCTGTGAGGAGGTCTGCCGTGTTCGTTGTCGTCGTTGTATCATCGTCGTCGTCGTCTTCTTCGTCGTCGTCGCATATCTCCTCTCCCTCCTGCTCCTTTGAGTCCTCGTCTTCCACAGCTGCCCCCTCATCTGTTTTGCTCTCAGTCTTTGGTGCCTCTGTTCCAGTGTCTCCATCCTGTTCCTCCTCTTGCTTCCTCTCCCCTTGCTCTTCATTTTGATCTTCCACTTCCTTTTCCTCCGTCTCCTCCTCCTCTTCCTTCACATTCTCCTTCTCTGCCCCTCTCAGAGGCTCCTCCTCCTCCTTTCCCTCCCCGTCTGCTTGTGCAGACTCTCCATTACCTTCTTCTGAGGTGGGGGGAATGGAGGCATCTTTTTCAGCGACAGGCGTGGGCTCCTCCTCTTCTTCTTCTTCTTCTTCGTCCTCTTCTTCCTCTTCTTGTTCCTCTTCCTCCCCCTCCTCCTCTTGGTTATCAGCGGGGATTTGCGGCGCTTCACTTTGCTCCTGGGGAGGCGCTGCGCCTAATATGAAGAGAAGGGCAGAGAAACGGTGAGTGGGTGGGAAGGGGATAAACAGTGAGTCCAGTCAAAGACAATGTAGGCAGAGGGAAAAGGAGAATGGAAAGGCAAAATAAAGAACATGAAAGAGACGGGGGGGTGGAGGAGGAGGAGGTAGACGGAGAAAACGTCTGTTTCTATGAATCAGCTTGGCCCCTCATACGCCATAGAAGCAGTGTGGGCTAAGCGTTTGGAGCCAATCCACATCCTTCCCATTCACAGGCTGCACCAACCTGCATCTACATGCTTACATCCCGAATCACAGTCAAGATGTTTCCTTTTACCCCGACACCATTAGGATAGCTGTTTGATTGGCCGATTGTTTTTAACTACTGTTTTTAGCTCTAATTAGACCCCTGAGGGGTCACTAAAGTATCTGAGGAAATGTTATATTCTATTATATTCTTATGTATAGTCAGTTCAGGTATCTGTCTTAAGCCCCACCATATGCTCCCTGCCACAGACCCGGCTTTGAAGTACATTTCACAAATTTCTTTCAGAAGCTTGATGTTAGTGTTTGATCCATTCTTCTTGTGTTTGGGATCACTGTCCTGCTGGAACCCCCATTGATGTAAACATTTCAACAATCTAGCTGTTGATGTGAATTTGAAAGGTAGCCCGCTCTCTTTATTCTGTCACCCACTATCACAGGCAGCTGAGCATCCCCACAGCATGATGCTGCTACCACCGTGCCTGACAGCTGGTATGGTGTTCATAGGTTTGAGAGTCTCCCTCTCAGGCCATGTTGATGCTGAACAGGCCTCAGATGCAGATTCTAGGCCATGAGAGGTTTGAACCCTGGAGGCTCCTGCTTTACTTTTGAACATCCCGACAAATGTTTTTTTTTTTTTATGAGAAATTAATCTTCAAACTGAGCTATGATCTCAAACACTGGTTTAAGGAATGACACCCCTGACATCAGCCATTTTCAGAATGGCCCAGAAAAACTATCTATTTAAATGAGTGCCACCATTTCTAATGAGAAAAGAGTTCAAATGTCCATCCACAGTTATTCCAGAAACTTGTTCATGGCAAGAAAAACTGTTTTTTCTTCAACTATGTAATTTTATGTATAATTTTGATCATGGGACGTTAGAAAGAAATCAGACAATTCAAACTTGTGTGCCTAAATGATAACTGTGTGTAACCTAGGACAGATCACATATTACTGACTGGGATGACGCTCTTTACCAATGAAGACTCACATGTATGATTAGTCAACCTGATGGGCCTCTCTCGTTCTACTCCCTCCTCCTCCTCATCCTCTCCGTCCTCCTCGTCGTCGTCGTCATCGTCGCTCTCTCCCAGAGCTATGCTGGGGCCCAGAGAGGCCGGCGGTGGCTGCAGCAGCGAAGGCAGGTTGTGTTCATCGTCACCTTTGTCCCCGGATTCTTTGGCCCTCTCTTCCTTGATCTCCGCCTCTCGCTCCAGGGCTTCGATCTCCAACATCCGCCTTTCCAGCAGCTCGGCTTGCCGCTTCTGTTTCTTCTTCAGCTTCTTTTTCTTGTTCTTGGAGATTTTACCCACCTGGGGTAGAAGGGGAAATTATAAATAGGGAGGAATCAGAGGCCAAAATGAAAAAAATACCTTAATATAAACTGTATAGCATATCTAGAAATATTGCTGGTAAATGATTCAGTTTCAGCCTTGATTTTGACGCCTGAGAAATGATGCTAAAATCTCTATTGCACAAACCAGACCTGAACAGTAAAGGGGCCGTCTGATGAAACCACACCCACAATCATGTATCTTGTTCTGCCGCCCCTGTCTTTCATACACATGTGGGTTTAGGTCCTTGAGAAGGAAACCCTTTTAAAACGCTTCCCTGATTATAGAAAAGTCAAAAGTTCTCCTTGTACGAGTGGCATGTAGACAGAGAGATAAATAAACCCGCTTGTGTGAATAAAGACTGCACTCTTTTGATTAATCTGGATTTGTGACTCCCATTCAGTAGGTGGCAGCATGCATCGTTTTATTATCCGTTTTTAAATTTCCCCCAGCCTCCCCGGTGCCGTTTCATATGAAACTGTACGGATTGAACCAAAGCATGTAAAAGGCTGGATGTTTAGCTTTTTTATGCTGTGTGTGTGTGTGTGTCTGTGTGTGTGTGTGTGTGTTTTCTTCTTAGGTCATACTCACATCAGCTGTACTCACCGGTTTGAGCTGGGGCGCTGTGCTAACTGAAAGATACGGACAGAAAGAGAGTAATGAGTGGTTTCAAAGTCTGATCATTTACCAGTCAGGATCTTTAGGTTAAGTACTGATCCCAGCCAAACAATCCTGAACCTCAATGAACTGTATTGGGATTCTATGTGACAGAGCAACAGTGAGTAGTGCTGAGCCTCCAACACTTGTCAACCTCTATACCACCTGAGCTGCGGATCTCTGCAGCTCCTCCAGAGTTACCATGAGCCTATCAGCTGCTTCTCTGATTAATGATCTCCTTGCTCGGGCCGTAAGTCTCGGTTAACGTCCATCTCTTGCTGGGTTTTTAGCTGCGCTGTACTCTTGACATTATTCCACTGAACGGTGCACTGCAAGGAGCTGAGATCAGCTTGCAGTCGACTTCCTTTTATTTCAGACAGTTAGAGTAAAAGGAGCCAAATACAAATATAGGCCACACGTTTCGCATTTTCTTATGACGTTCTTTAAGCCGTGTGTCATTTTCCTTCCACTTAACTATCATGCACTACTTTATATTGGTGTGTCACATAAAATCCAGGGGGGATACATTGACATCTGTGGTTTTTGCCTGGAGTTTAAAGGAAAAACAATGACAAACAAATGAAGAAACATTACTTGGACACTCCCGCTGCCTTACTCCCTCATCGCCGATCAATGAAAGCCTTCAATTATTTACTGCAACCTTAAACGCATTAGATAATGTTGGTCGTACACATTCGCAAACACTCTGCATTGGTGGACAACATGCATATGCCATCAATTCTGCTAATCATTGATCATTTCAGAGGGATCTAGAGAAGGACTTCATCCTTATTAGGGGAAAAAGAATAACATACTGAATCTTCTAGGTTTATGAAATATTCTGAAATGTGCGCTCTGCGTTTTCCTTCTTTGTTATTTTGAGAAAAACCTTCAGAACTACGTTTGATCAAAGGACCAGTGGAAGATGCTGTACGTTTTGACACATGACTGCACTTATCTTAACATAAAAAGAGTTAACTTACTCCGTTCTGCGGTCACAGACAGACTCCACCACCACAGAGTACTTCTTGTTTTCGAGGTTGGTGGTTACATTCCCTTTCATATGTACAGATACAAGCTGCTCAAAAAGACCCGACTGATGCAAGCGACTGACAGCTCATGCTGGGGTTCAGCAAGAGGACAAGGTTCATATAGAGTTTTTGTGAAATTTTTGTATTTATTTATTTTTTTCCCTAGCAGGGGAAGTTGTTGCAGAGAGATGAAGAAAAAGCAAGAAAACTCCTCAAAGTACCTAAAAGGAAGCAGCTGAGGAAGCACAAAAGGCCCAACTGTGAATCCGTTCTGTGTAACAAGAACTTTAATAACGAAACAGGATGCTTTTGCAAAGAAATCTGCTTCATTAGAAGTTATGAATGTTTTCAGGCTCATGAATATGTTCTTCAAATGTTGATTTGATAATCAGGATCATCAGTAATTTTACTCTCAGGTGTTCACATTTCAGCAGAAGTCAAAACCATTATTAAGACGCTATAAACATACATTCATGCAGGGATTTCTTTATTCCCACACCTGAAAAGGCTGAAATAAATCACTTTTTTATTGTATTTTACCTGCAGAACAATAAAGTAAATGTGCAATATTTTCATGAAATGAACAAAGTAGTCTTTTAAAGAGCATTATCTGTAAATCATGGCAGAGCTGAAATATAAAAAGATTTTGGACATTTTGCCTTCTTGAAATAAAGTCCTAATTTTTTTGGCTTCATTGTTTTCTATTTCTAAGTCCAGATATAAGTGTCAGTCTTCTCAGCTACAGAGATGAGAAATAAGTCACTCTTTCTTCAAAAACGCTTGGTGCATTAAGCCAGGTTGAATGAATGGGTGCGACTAAATCTATTTAGGCAGAATGTTTGTGGTCCTGTTTACTATTAAATTAAAATGAATGCAAAAAGCAAAGCTACTAAATTATGAATATTTTATGTTGTACCTTTCATTTTAAGATGATATCAGTTTGTTGGTGAAAATTGTGGTATGGAAAATTTGTACCATTGAACTCAGGGGCCACACAAAGTCTCTCTGAGGGCCCCTGAGCCCAGTTTTATGGATTTTGCTCCTTATAAAGTTTGTTTTTTCTTTAACATAATAGCTCTGGTTTCTTTTGGTCTGTAGGTGACATAAATTAAACTCAGGTATAAAATGTGGATTAAGAGACATTTCAAAATATTTTCAGTAAGAAAACCCTGCAGAGTTGAGTTAGACAAAACATGTAGCAGATTTAGATGTTCCTTTAACTTTGCATAAAGGATGCAAACAGGAAATAGCCCCTAAAGCTACCTCATATATTTACCATGCAGCTAACACCCAAACATGGATGTGTCTTTGCATGAGGCAGGTTTTCCAAAAGAAGCTGGTTATGATTATAATGTCTGTGTTGCTACCGGCTGATCCGGATGGGGGCGGAGCTCCAGCTTTCTGCCATTCAGTCGCCTCCATGGCCATGCGCCTCACGAATACGTCGTCTACACACATCAGGATGTTCTCGGGTTTGATGTCTGTGTGGATGATTTTACACTTCGTGTGGAGGTAGTCCAAACCCTGCAAGACCTGCAAAGATATTTTGATAAACAGAGAAAGATGATCAAACTTTGTTCTGGGAGCCAAACAGAACCCCATCAGTACCGGGATTGCTGATTTTTCCTCCTTGATTACATTTACATTTAATAAATTTACTTTTCTTTTAATGAGTTGGATTAACCCAAACTTTAGGTTCCTTAGCTCATCCCAAATCAAACAGTTAATGTTTGTGGAGCGTTTTCTTTCTCCACATCTGCTTCTTTTTCAAACATTTTGGGAATGAAGAGGAGTACGGGCTCATTTATCGTTCTGTTCATCGTCTGCGTAGCGTTAAAGAGGCAGAATAAAAAAGACCAGCGACTTCACATGCTGATCAGGTGGCAGATGGCAAAATGCCCCCAAGTCTTGTTTCTGAGAATAGCAGCAGTACTTGAGTCTAAAGTGAACTACTGTCTGCATCTCTGGCACTGACCTAACTGAATTATCCACTTTGTTTTGCTACCTTAAAACTGAGGACATGAAACCGCTCTACTCAGGAGTTAACCAAAGATGCACACCATGTGCCTGCAGGGGCCAACTTTGGATATTTTAAGCTGAAAGGAACCCACAGCAACATTTTGCCTCTAAGATAAGAGCTGGCTGATTGTGTGTGTGTGTGTGTGTGTGTGTGGTTGTGAGGACAAAAACTGACAGTAGAACAACGTTGTTTGGACAAATTAGCATTGTGAGGACATTTTGCAGTGTCCACACAATGTAGATTGGGCTAATGCTTAAGTTTAGGGCTGGTGTCGCGGCTGGGTTAGCGCGACCCATGTACGGAGGCCTTAGTCCTCGATGCGGTCGACCCGGGTTCGACTCCGACCTGCGGTCCTTTGCCGCATGTCTCTCCCTCTATTCCACCCCCTTCCTGTCAGCCTACTGTGTTAAAAAGCGAGCCACTAGAGCCGCGAAAAGCTTGGTGCTAAGGTGTGAACTGAGTTTAGGTTAGCTTTAGGGTTAGGGCAGGGGCCTGCAACCTTTACAGTCTAAAGAGCCATTTTGCCTATGGTCCACTTGAATTAAACTCGTTCAGAGCCGCAAATGTTGCCTGGCCTTTAGAAAAAATACAAGTTATAATTTGTGATAAAGATCTACTGTGTGAAATATGTTGTCATCGTTAAAGAAACGCCCTGTTATGTCTATTTTGAGGTTTTTAAAAAAAAGAGGATGACGATATTTGTGGATGATGATATAAAAAAAATCATAGTTCAAACATAATGAAGAAATATTTATTTAAAATTAAATATTACTGGCACTTTTAGCATGATTCTGTTGTGAAAATTAAAAGCAATTAGTCCAAGAAAAAACTGCTAAAAGCTGCATTTATTATCATTGTTACATTTAAATAGCATAATAAAAATATAATTTGTAGCCAAAGTTATTAAGAGCCACTGCGGAAGGTCCAAAGAGCCACAGGTTGCAGACCCCTGGGTTAGGGCATAGAAAGCAATAGAAAATGAGTGCA
Organism: Fundulus heteroclitus; assembly: GCF_011125445.2. NCBI lineage: Eukaryota > Metazoa > Chordata > Actinopteri > Cyprinodontiformes > Fundulidae > Fundulus > Fundulus heteroclitus. The sequence continues at coordinate 1,102,776 of NW_023396945.1, read as the reverse complement.
ATAGAAAATGAATGGAACTCCATTGAAGGTTCTCACAACTATATATCTATATATATATATCTATATATATCTATATATATCTATATCTATCTATCTATCTATCTATCTATCTATCTATCTATATATATATATATATATATATATATATATATATATATATATATATATATATATATATATATATATATATATATATATATATATATATATATGCCAAAGATGTATGTGTGAGAGAGTGATGTGGTTCAGTTGTTGTGTACACACAGTCTTTGCAGTCTATGTGGGGACCTAATATTAACAGTGGTTGTGTTTTCCCCCGGTTTAAACATGACAATCCTGCTTTTGGCTTTGTGATAAATCTGGGAATATCAACCAAAGGTATTTTTGTTCCATTGTTGTAATTTATGTGTGGCAGATACCGCAAATAAGTCTATGATACATTCATAGTCATCTAAGTAATTACCAAAAATGCCACCGCAATGATTTCCTTTTATCTAAGATTTTACCAACTAACAGAATCGTTTTTTTATTAAAGAGGAACACAACCCATGTAGTGCTTAAAAAGTGACTGCAATCACAAACGTAGAGAAAGTGCATCTACTTTTGGGCAAAATATCTCTTTTGCGTTTTGCTGTCTGACGACAAAAGGCCCTTAAATAATGTAAATCAGAGCGGCTGTTTGGGGAATTCAGGCATAAAAGGGTGATTGCGATGCGGTCCCAAAAAGTACCCACTGGCACTCTTGGAGACTGAACAACAACGTAACCATGGCAACACATACAGGACTATTGGAGAAAGCAAGTATAAAAAATTTGTTGATCAGTTTTCCAACTGAATTAAAAATCCACACACAATATGGAGAACTAGTTTTTGCTGTGAGCGAAGCTCAAAGCCAGTTTACATCTAGCTGAGCATTATGTCAGGGCCCTACCCAAAGGAAATTTAGCTTATCAGCAACGTTTTTAATTTACATTCTTTTATTTAATAGCCACAACATAGCGATTTAATTGATGTTCCTGCCTGCCTAAAACAAAACTACCAGCTATCATGAAGTTCTTGGTTTCTTTCAAAAAAGTGCTGTGCATGCATAGAGCTTTAAATTATTTCAAGCAGTAGTCGTTTTTTTATTTTTATTTTGGCAGTCCTATCCTAAGATCTAAGCCAAGGGCTGGCCTGGGCTAGACATGGGTGTCCAACAAACAACTCTTAATTCAGGAAACACATAAAAAAAACATAACACTAACACAGGCTACTTTGATATAAAAAAAACATGACATTGTGCTAAATCAGATAAATCCTCCCATTCCTCCTGTGCACTTTTATGACAACCAGACCGTCTTAGTTTTGATCATTCCTACAATTACTCGTGGCGATTTGTAATTGTGTAGATGATAAAATGCTTAATCTCCTCTCTTTGTCTCTGACTGACACAGAGAAAACATGCATAAATAAATAAGTTAGTTAGTTTTAAGGACAGAATTAGTGCCGGCACTCTCCCCACTTATTGGCATCCCTGGTAAAAGTGTGGAAAATTAAGCTTTCGACAAAAATCAAGTATTTAAATCTGATTATTTTTATTTACTAAATCAGAAGAGAAAAATCCCAGTTTAATAAAAAATGTATTTGTTATAAAATCACAGGTGTTACAATTATTGGGATCACCAACAATTTCGAGAGAGAAACAAATCACTGTAACTGAAGTATTTTGTTTAATTTTAACTTTTAACTTTAACTCTAACTTTAATTTTAAAGTTGTTCAATGGTTGTCTAGGAGCTTTTGATTATTCTCTTACTCAGGGAAATGCATATTTCATGACAGTGAGGCCCTTTTCTCTAAGGCACGCTTCAAAATGGGAAAGGCAAGAGAACATGCATTTCAAATGAAGATGAATGGTCAGAACAGTAATTAAACAACAAGCACATTTAACTTGTTGCAACGTACAGGGAGCAATATTCTGAGGAAGGGAAAGATCTCCAAAGTTCACAGTGAGGGAACTACAGCAAGGATTGGCATCTTTGGGTCACCAAAGAACCATTTTACAGTACCTAGATGCAAACTGTGCTTTTTTCATCTTTTCTTTTTATGTGAAGTTTGCTAAACACACACTGGGGCTATTACTAGAACCATGCGCTTTGATCAAATACAATATAATTGAGTTTCTCAGCTACAAACAGTGAGTGGTGGAGGATCTGTAATGCTGTTGGTCTGTTTATCTCTCAGAGGCCTTGGGAACCTAAATGAAGTACATGGCATCATGGATTCCTCTAAATGGAAATGTCCTAATTATTCAATACTAGTTTTACTATCTAAAGGTAAAGGCTAGGTCTTGTCCAGAGTAAACATGGTTCCTTTAAAAAATAAAACATTTATTTTAACCAAAGTTCAGCCGAGAATGAACGTGGATTTTTTAATAACAAGGTTTTGCTGTGAAAACCTGAGAAATTATCACACCCACACATCAAACCACGCCAATATGCTTATTTGCTGAAATTGGCCAGACACAAGGATAAGTCACTAATATTAACAATGCCCGCTGAGTTACTTTGGTAAACCGGTTAATAATATTCTTATAATATGAGGTGTCATAAAGCTGCAGCTTCCGGTATATATAAACATATTTAGAAACGTGCAAATTTTGGAAAAATATCACTAATATAAAAAAAGCGCAATGCGCTAAAGAAAGACTAAATCTGTTGCCTCCTGGGAATAAAACCTGTCAAACTGGGGCGATTTGATGAATGATACGTTGTTTTAGGTGCTTTATCCATTTTTAACTAAATCTGCCACAGCAGTGTCTGTAAGGAGATTATTTGTGTGTGTGTGTGTGTGTGTGTGTGTGTATTCTCACCTGTCTGATGATGCTTTTGACACATGGTAGCGGCAGACCTTGGTAGTTGGATTTAATGATCCATTTCAGCAGGTGATGACCCAGTACCTCAAACACCATACACACATCTGGTTTGATGAGTCAAGGACTCCCATTATCATATCTCTGAAGGACAACACTCATAAAAACCCAAACAGGCAAAAGTCTGGTGAGGATACGTATGCCATTGACTCCAGAGATCTTGAAGTCGTCTATCAGCTGCACCACCATGTCTTTGTTCGGGTCGCTGGGGTCACTTTCTCTCACCTGGAGGCAAGACGAACAGAGATTATATTAAAATGGAAGTGACAAAAAAAGAATAAACTAGTGAAGGGATTCTAAAAAACATAAAAGGAAAAGAGAATTGAGGGATATAAAGAAGGGATATATATATATATATATATATATATATATATATATATATATATATATATATATATATATATATATATATATATATAATAAATAAATAAAGGGATATAAATTAATTGTGCAAAAAAAAAAAAAAAAAGATTGAGAGGAAATTTGAGTTTTTCCGACTGAATTGGAAGGGTGGGGAAAAAAGAGGAAGGAAGAGGTCAGGAGATGTATAAAATGTTAAACTAAACAATTTCAATACCAGAAAGATCAAACAATCAGAATTGACGAGACAGAAAGGATATAAACCAAAATGCTAAAATAAAAAGAATAAATAAACCAATCAGATTCTCACACATCGCAACAATTTGATTTCATCCAGGGCCGTTTCTGTGTAGTGCTGGGCGCTCTTCACCACCTTCATCGCCACAAAGTTCTTCACTCTGCAGTCCAACACAAAGAGAAAAACTGATTGATAGACTGAAGATGTGGGTGGGAATTCCTGCTATTATGCTAACTTAGTTAAAATCCTACTTGGTTCACTTGGAAAACCTCATTTTGCAGTTATATATCTGAGTGGTCCTGTCTGGGGTTCCTCATGGCTCTATTTCCAGACCACCTTTATTTAATATTGTATATGTATATATTGTCTCCAAAACTTAGATTTAAGAAGATTATAATCTCTTACCAGGTCCATCATGATGACATAAACTTTACATTTGTCTGACATCACAGACAAGAACCTACAGAAATTGAAATATGTTCAGAACTATGCTGCCACGACCTGATGAGAGTGCAGAAACATTTACATGTTACTACCATTCTCCGTTCTGTTCAGTGGCTTCCTGTCTCTGCCCAGATTGTCTACAAAATCTCTCTGCTTACCTTCCATTGCCTACATTGTAACGTGCCATCTTATTTAAAAGACCTCTCCCTTTACTGTCCCTCATGCACTCTCCGTTCTTCCAACACTGACCGTTTCCACATTCCCAGGACTCGATCCCGCACCATGGGAGATCGGGTCTTCTCCTGTGCCGCCCCACGGCTGTGGAGCAATCTGTCTCCACATCTGAGAGTTCTACAGACCATGTCACGTTTTTAAACAGGCCTTAAAACCTTTTTACCCATTGTTTTTAATGCTCTCCTTTAAGTGCTTTGTTTTTATCTTGCATGTATTTGCGTTTAAACATTCATGTGTGTATTTTGATTACATTTTACATTTTTTGTCCTTGTTCTTATTTTATTGTGTTTTTCTATTGACTGTAGCCCTTCGAAATTTGTTGGAAATGTAAAGTGCGTTGTAAATAAAATCTATTATTATTATTACTCTTTGCTGCCAGGACCAGAACTGAACAAAAGGTTTAGTTTGCAGACCCAGCTTCCCGAATGTCTTCTGAAACTGTTGGCTCCTTTAAAACAGAAGCGAAAACACTATTCTTGACAGCAGCATTATTATAATTTCATAATGTCATGACATGTCGTTTGTTTAACGTTTCATTTTACTGTTGCTTTCTTTTTATAACCATACTTATACTTCATCGGAATGCCATTAAGATATTCTTGTCTTTTAATGTTATTTTTATTTTACTCTGGCTCCTTTTTTTGTTTTTAGCATTTTCAATTACCATGTGAATGAAGAGTGCAATGCAATCTAGCCTCCATTGCCTTGACAGCACATTATTTAATTCTATACTGTTATTAGCTCCACCATGCTGAGAAAGCCAATAATATACCTAATTATATTTTGAGAGATGAGAAGATAGGAAGTAGCAGATGGACTAGTAGTAAGATGCAAACAGTCTAAATATTTACTCAACAAAGGGTCTAAAAACATAGATGTATGAGCTGCCGGGCTTTTTATAGTAGGAAACATCAACTTATAGCTTAGACTTACAAAGATAAATAGCATTTTATCATAACAGCTATACTACAAATTATTCATACTAAAGTTTTATTTTAGCATAGTGTTTTACAGCTTTAAGGATTGTGCTGATTGATGCATAAAATTATCTTCAAGAAAACAATCTTTGGAAAAATGTCGAGCTCAGAAAAGCTGAGATTGATGTTCTTCATTGTGATTATTAAATCAATAGATATTTTCTTTATTCAGTCATTTATCCCAGTATAAGAAAGCTGTAATTTTCAAAACAGTGAACGGGAGGTCGGGGTAAAACATATTTTGTGCCAGAGTATATATTGACAAAAAAGCCTTTTCAATTTTAAATCAGGACCCTCAAATACAATATCAGTCTATTTTTTAGGAGAACAGACAAAATAAAAGAAAACTAAGTGAAAAAAAAGAAGAACTACATGACAGGAATGTACGTGCGATTGGACCTAAATTCCCAAGAAAACGGCATACAGTACATTTGGCCAAAACTGGGTCTGCTGTGAAATTGTAACCTAACTCCAACTTATTACCAGCATTAGCGTAATTAACGCCAGCGACCTGAGTAAACCAGTTTGTGAGTGTGTGCATCAGTCGGTGAGAGGTTACTCTTGGTTGCTGATCCTGCCAGCCATCTGCCCTGGTTGCCACAGCAAACTAAGTTATAGTTCAGGTTGAGAGATTCAGTTTCCAGTGCAGGATGGTGTTAGTTGCAGCTGTCAGTGAGGAGACGAGCCAGAGCCTGTCGATACGCGCATGTGTGGTGTGCCTTCGTGGTACATGTGACGTGTGTTTTAAAAGCAAGCACCAGTATCTGTGAACGTTAGCGTTATGAGTGCCGTTTCTGGGTCATGTCAGTGTTAGAAGAGGATGTGTACACGGAATAGTGTGTGTGTGTGTGTGTGTGTGTGTGTGTGTGTGTGTGTGTGTGTGTGTGTGTGTGTGCGTGTGCGTGCGTGTGTGTTGAGACTCACTGTATGTCCCAGCACAGCCATACTGTGGAAAAGTGGCCCCATCCTAACTTCCTGATCACATGGTACCTTCCGTTGAATAAATCCCCGATCTTCACCAGATGGTATCCTCCTGAGAGGGGTAAAGCAAGGAAGATGAAGGTTACAGGGAGCTGTGCTTGATACGGACACGATAGCATAAACGGCATGTGCAAGTAAAGATTTAAAGGAGTAGCAAAGGAGGAGTACAGTTGTAAAATGATTTGATATCCTTTCTATGTAAAGGTTATGGCCAATTTTCCACAATGACAACTCATAAATTGGTCATTAGGGCTACAAATCTGTGCACTACACAAATGTGACCTTAATAGATGCCTGAAAATAAATAGCAAACGTTGCTGAAATTAGGCAAGAAGAGATTAAGAAGTTTGCCTCGGCCATGTGGGTAGCACATCAAACGTGGAAGCAGGTGTTCTGATCAGAGACAGAAACTATTGGTTTAGTTCTGCACATTATCAGTCTGGATCTGCTCTCATCGAATCCGTCCGGGGAAGGAAGGGACAGTCAGCAGAGCTTTTGGAGCTGATTGGGCAAAGCGACGCCTAGTGCCCGCCTATCAAAGGTTGGCTTTAACCAATCACAGTAATTCAATTCAATTCAATTTTATTTATATACGACTGATTGACAACACGTCATCTCAAATATCAAATGAAAATGTCAAGCAGCAGGCACCATGAGAAACCACAACAAGCTAAGCTGGTCAAAGCACGTCTTGCTGTTCTTCTTTCAAAGAAGAAATCGTGGATTCTAACAAAACAGATGTGATAGCAACAGCTAGGCGAGCGTCTTCCTGCGCTGCCATGTTTATGTTGGTTCGGCTGTGGGCTCGGCAGCTCTTGCTTTTGTCACAGCTGTATGTCCCACCTTAAACCATAGCACTGCAACGTGATTGGTCCAAAACGTTTTTGGGTCCGTTCTCAAATGGTTAAGGTCGAGTGGGACAAGATTTATTCTCGTGTTTTTGTGAACGCACAAATACTACAAGAATCAGCTTGAATGCTAGGTTAGTGCAAAACAGTTATTTTTCAGTAGTTTTAAGCTCCTCGCCAGTTGCAAGCAGGGTAGTGTAAGACACTAGTGGTTAAAATTCAAATAAAATACCAAATGCTGCGCTCTGTTTTGGGAACCCTGGGACCTTTCATATGATTGGCTCAGGAACCAGGAAGTAAACACGCGCTACACTCTGAACCGAAGTAGTTCCGGATTGTACCTCTAGGTTTGAAAGGAGAAAAACTTGACTAGGACCAATTGTTTATAGGGAATGTTAATTCCATCCTAGGGAAGAAATGAGAATGATTTAAGTTGATTTAACAGTAAATATCTCACTTATAGCTCCTTTAAGACACTGGAATAACCTGGACATTATAAAGATTACTTCTCCAAGCCTTTAAAAAGAACTGTGCACACACACACACACACCACAAAACTATCAAGAAATTAATTGTTATCGGTGTGAACAGAAGGCTTAGGATTGTGTGTATGTGTGTGTTAGAGAGAGTGAAATAAATCCAAATGAACAATAAATACATAAAAAAAATCGAATGTATTTATTTATACATTTATTAATATGCCATATGTCTATCTTTATCCATCTGCTTTGTACTATCCAACTCTTCATACATTTTGATTAACTTTGAATTCTGTCGCTGTGAATGAAAGCACTGGGGGCACGTGTGGGACTCATTCATGATGGCACCAAGTCCAACAGGCAGTGCCGATCCTTGAGGTGTCTACATATATAATGTCTACGGATTAGGCCTTGTCTTCTGAGTAATTCATGTAATAATTGTTTTGACCACTTGGTGGTTTTCAGATGTGTACAAACTAGAGAACCAAACTTTCGGCATGTGATGGCCAGGCGATTAAGTATGGAAAAAGAACAAAACACTTGAAAGGGAGATCACAATGAAAAGCAATTATCTCTGGCCTTGACCAGCGGCATGTTCATTTTGCAGTCTTCATCCCAATCCAAATGCATCCCATGTCACAGGGGCGCCTGACAAGCAACACACATATGTAACAGGATTTTGATGAGGGCAATGATGCACTTCCATTTCATTGCATTCAGTCTCGCATTAAAATCATTTTACGCCACAAGATGTGAACAAGATAAGAAGCTGCAGCTTAAAGAAACCAATATATATGGTAAGGTGGCATGGACAAGCTCGGCAGTTATACAGCAAAGACAGAGGAAAACTCTTCATTTTCAAAACATTAAATTAAATCTTTTGACTCCAGAGCTAAAGCACTTATAACACCTCCTCAGACCTTGTTCAAATCAATCCACCGTAATTTAAAAGACAACCCTACCCTTGAGCTCAGATCCTCTTTGTGTCATATCCTTGACAAGAGATGACACAAGCACTTAAAGCAGAATTACAAAATATTTTCTCTTTCCAAGTTCCATGGTATTCTGTCATCAATTCTGCAGAAACTAGAATGAAAATATCATCTTTTCCATAAGTCTGTTATCTTAATAAAGGAAAAACTTACAATGTGATGCCGTTTATTAAGAAATAACTTCATTATCTGGAGTATTCCATACCAAAGTTTCCTGAAAAGAAGAACTACGAAGTTTTTGTGGTGTTGGTGGCATGTGATCTAAATCACATCAACACTGATTACAGCAAATAGATTCCTAAAAGGCCAAATATGCTGTTTTAGAGTATGTTATTGATTATTGTGTTATGTTATGCAACTCATGTCTTGAGTCCATGTCGCAGGTCTCTCTTTCATCAGTGAGATTACCTGTCTGAATCAATTAGATAAACTAGAAAACCTAAACATCTCTAAAGTATGAAATGTTGAGAAAATTTAGTTTTGCAGAAGTAGAGTTTGTTGATAACCTAGTGGTGGTGAATACAGTAAAATGGGAGTGCTTTGAGGAATGTTGTTTACTACAGAGACATACTGCTTTAACGAAGGTTAAGATAAGGTACAGCTGCATAAGGGAGAGCATTTAGGTATAAAACAGCAAGAAAGAAGCAGACGAGACCAGATGAAGAGTGGCCTTGACCAGATGAGGGGGAGAGGAAACTGCTGGATGTGGGCTGGCTCCGGTGCTCCGGTGCTGTCCAGGTCCCACCTTAGGGCTCAGATAATTCCACAGAAATTCTATATAATATTGTGTAAAGATAAGTGAGAATATTCTTTTGCTCGAGGCCCCAGTCGTTGGTGGAAGTGAGGAACATATGTGTATCGATGCATGCTTTGTACTATCCAACTCTTTTAATACATTTTGATTAACTTTGAATTCTGTCGCTGTGACTTATTAATGTCAGTATGTGTCCCTAATTTCCAGCATAAACGAACACACAGGAAGGTGGAAAATTAACCTAACAGGAAGGTGGAAAATTAACCTAACAGAAATCTAAATAGATTATAGCTGATCTTTTTTTTTCTTTTAAATGTACTTTTCGAAGTAAAAAAGGAGTTTTTCTAACCACTCCTCATAAACAACAATGCACAGCCATAGATGGATGCTTGCATAGTGTGTGTGTGTGTGTGTGCACCACTGTCTACCACTATACACAGAACAATGGCTTCCTCGAGAACAAAAACACGTCCACTCTGAATTTGTCAAATAAATGTGTGACTGGTCGATACAGAATATTTTGGGGTGATAACACCTAACTTTCCCAAAAGATCCTTAAAGCGGGGAAGATTTGTGACAACACAGTAATCCAATGGTGACAGATAGCGCTGGGGGAGTCAGCGGAATAATGAGGGGACATTTGTGAGCATAAAGATTAACAGTTTCCCAAAAATGTGCATTTCTATCTTGTTTTTTTTTTCCCTTAATATGCATCCTGTGTCAGTGTGAAATGTCTGCTTACGCCCACAGATTGCATTATTAAATAAATCAATAACCACTCTTTACAAACATATCCCTTGTATGTTTATCCACAATAATTAACTTCAGCAGAAACTTGTCTTTTTCCTCTCTCTCTCTCATTTTGTGCCAAATAAGCTAAGAGAACATGAGAGCCTCTAACTAGAAATGCCTTCTGAATGGGCCTTAATTACCTTCCTTACAACCAACATTTAGCATTAGCTTCAAGTGACCTTTTAGGGTTGATCCACATGTTGAAAACGAACTGTAGACGGACTTATGGAGTTCAATGTGGGTCTCCAGAGAACACCCTTTTGACAGCTTGACTATAATGGCGCAGTTGAACCCTTGCCAGTATAACACTTACTGATCAAGTAGAGAAATGTCTGACTTTCACAACAATTACATGTCTCACCAATATAAAAGTAAGCTACTCTGTGGAAGCAGCTGTTGGGGAAATGTGCTGACACAAGCATCTGGTCATTAGGACCAACGCTGGTCTGAACGGGAGCAGAAATTACCTGAATCCTGCAAGAGTTTTACAGGTAAGTTTGTTGAAATGCAGGTTTTTGCCACTGCTGTAGGCTTTCCACGGAGCACTTTTAGTGTCCTGGGTAGGGTGTGCTTCCCGTAGGTCTCCAACCTACTGCTTACACACAAGATATATCCTTACTTTACCCTCCTTGCTTGACTAACCCCCTCATACTATATCTAAGCCCTGTGAACTTGGATCTCTGTCACTACTTTGTTCTTAGGCGGCCGCTGTATAATGCCAGAATTCACATTTCAATTCGGAACTTTGTCACTTTGACAATCTTTGGCTCAATTGTCGTTTTCAGACCTGGTTTTCACTTGTTTTCATATTTGTCAATTTCAAATATGGATATAGATATTAACTACCAGGTGTTGCAAACAAGACCAAGAGGGAAGAAAAAGTCTAAATGGTTAAATATTTGGATTTTCTTAAAAAAATAAAATAAAAAAGTTTACTGCATTTCATTATGTACAGAATGATGCACAATTTGCACACAGTCGTGTCAAAAAATGCACCCAATGGTATGAAATGCTTTTATCACTGTGAACAACAGCAGGAACCAAACAACCTTGAAAGGTTTGTGACACTCTAATGATTGCAACAACACTGTTGGAAATGTCGTCAGGATGGAGCAGACGGGCAGAGAGAGTAGAAAGGAAAGGAGAAAGAAAACGCAGCCACTGCCGGGCTCTGTAGGACAGATGTGGAGAGAGGAAGGTACCGGCCGGATGAATTCAGCACGTGTCTGTCTGTGACTCTGACCTTTACAGTAGTCTGCTGGGTCCTCCTGCTCCTCGTCATCCGAGCCCAGGATCTCTTCCTCCGGCTCCGGTGGCCCTGCCAGCTCAGGGGGAGGTGGAGGAGGTGGCGGGGGAGGGGGCGGGGTACTCACCGGGGCTTTCTGCTGGGTTTCAGGCCTGCGAACACAACATTGAAATGAAACTTAGCAAACTGTCACCAAACCAACAGAAATACAGTTGGCACATTCGATGATAGAAAAACAACAGATAGACCGTCTCTGAAAGAAGTGGTTAATGTTCATGAGAATACGTTTCAAAGCTATCGCTGTAAAACACAATCAGACGACATAAAGTCCAAGAACTCAAACACGCTGAAGTTCTTCTGACTGCACAAAAAAAAAAAAAAAAAAAAGCTAAAAACATATAAAACTGTGGTTAAACAATCCAACAAATAGCGGCGCCTCTCAGTTTGTTGCCACGGCAACAGCAGAAAAGGGGGCTTTGTGGGTCGGTGTATCAAGACATTAACATGGTGACAAGGCGGACACATACACACACCTACACACACACACACACACACACACAGAGCATTTTAGGGAGGGATAATAACTTGACATTGAGATTTTATTGTGATTTTACAACTCTATCCAACACACACACACACACACACACGCTGTCAAGGTTCTCTGTCCTTGCAGCAGGAGGCCCCCTCTTTACGAAAGCAGTCACGTAGAGTTTCGTACATCACATCCATAAGCTCAGCGCTTTTGTGAGATTCATCCTACAATTGTGGGCATTATTACTTGCTCCCTATAACTTCCTGTAGCCAAACTTGGCTATAAGAAGAATTAAAACGGTCTCTTTAAGATGGGCAGAGGACAGATGGTGACAGAAAGAAAAGAAAACCCAGTGGGGGGGGGGCAGCTTAAAAAGGCAGCAGAAACAAACAAGGCAGAGGAAGGCTGCAGAAACACAAAGGTGAGACGGAAAAATGTGAACAGAGGCGTGGATAATCGCATGAAAACAGGAGCCAGACCGGAGATTATCTAGGCACAGAGAGCAAGTCCAAATACACAACCTTAATGCGGGAACCGGCCAACACGAGCAGACGCAATGAATGACAACAACAGATCAGCAAAACGAGAGAAAAACAACTACCACGGCCAGTTGAAGCCAAAATTTTTGACACGTTGGGTAAATTTCAACAATTTGAAGAGAACAGCTGCTGCTAAACCGCTGCAAATGAAATAATCAGTAGAAGAAGAACTGGTGAGTCATGTGACGTTGCGTTCCTATGGCAAAGCGCTCTACCAGATAATGTTACAGCCGTTTATTACTAAGCAGTAAATGAAGTTTTTGACGAGAGCAGCAGGTCATCGTTTTCATCCCACAGTCGTCTTTTTTTTTGGTTTGACATTTTTACATTCAAATGTCAGATTTCAAAATAAACAATAATTTGATTAGCCAGCAACTTGTGAAATCAAATTGTTCTGATTATATTTTTAGGTCTATATGCTTATGGTTATTTAGCAGAGTTAAAAGATCACACGGAGAAAAATGCTTAGAAATAACACATTGCAGACAGCAGTACTTGCTGATAGGTTAGATTTTCTTGTCCTCGTCCCTTTAATTTCCTTGTTGCCATGGTGCTGAAGTGTCCATGGTCTTCTCCCGTTAAAGTCGAGCTGTGACCATATTTTGTGAAGTGACGGACAGCACAAAGTAGCCCAACCTTTAATAGCTGCAATGCAGACGCCGCACTGAATATCAAGATGGCGCAAAAACTTCTATTCTGATAACTAGGAGGACTTTTATTTTGTCTGTGCAGGGATTGCAGTAGTGTTCATGCCACTTTAGCTTTTTCACATTTTGTTATGTCACAACCAGAAACCACATGTATAGGATCTACTAACACAGAGCAATCCATAAATGGGTAACAGAACGGCAATGATAGATGGTGAACAGCAGAGGATCGGTGGGCAGAAACTGTACAGGGTTGCCTCAGATTAATAAATTTGATTCGGGGTCTGCACTTTGCCTCCAGAATGGCCCTGCATCTTTTCTTTCCCTCTGATCACCTTCCCTCTCGCAGATGAAGATGAGCGTCCCCACAGCATGGTGCTCAGGTCAACAAAAACATTAAAACGTTCGTCTCGTCTGGCCAGAGCACCTTCTTCCACGTCTTTGCCGTCTCCCTCTACTCGTGGTAACCTGAACACAGAACGTCTTATAGCTCTTTTTTCTTGGCTCTCCACTGACATGTTCAAAGCTTGGCACGATGTTTCATAACCTAAACCTGCTTTTAACCCTCTTTAGAAATTTATCCCCAGCCCATCTTGTCTATTATTTGAACTTTAAGTTGCTATTCGTCCACTAATGTTCTCCAACAAGCCAGTAAGGTGCTTACAGGACGACTACATTAAATTAAAACACTGGAGGGCTCTAACACTCAATCAGTAGACGTCTGAGGGCAACTGGTTGTATAGGGTTTCATTGAATTGCATCACAGAATTCAATAACAAAAACATGGCACACATTGTAAAAAAAAAAACCAGCAGACGTTCCTAATTTTTTCCCCTACTTAACAATTATGAGAAACTTTGTATTGGTCTTTTAGGTGTGATGTGACCTAATGTGTACAAGGGAAGGAATAGTTTTGTTAGGCACTGTCTGACCACAACTCACCCTGCTTATTGGCTCGGCAATGAACTGTCAGAAGCACTGTGTATAACTTTTAAGTTTTGCTCTAATGCAAATGGGCCGAGTCGGTGTTTATGTTGTCCTTAAATCTCCACAAGTCATCCAGAAATAACTCCTCCTCACTTAGGTCTCTAAAAGCGCTCTTTCAGTCAATGTGGCTGTAAATCACAAGTCTAGACAAGAAGGTATTAGCCATTAAAACTGCACGCAGTGCGCAGGAAACCAACCCAGAATGCCTCATCCATCCCTCACCGTCTAATGAGCGTTGACATGTTTGGACTGCTTCGTCACACCTTTACACGAGCATGAGTCCGTGTGCGCCCAGTTTTCTATCTCTCCGCTCACGCCCTGTAATGGCATCTGTAGCCCCAGCGATAAAAAAAAAAAAAAAGAGCCCAACATGTATTTCTGGGTCGTTTCCTGACAGTCAAGCCCGTCTCTTCCAGTGAAATGTTACCCTAGTACATTCCAGTGTTACTGATGTTCAGGTAGATAGAAGGATGTCAAAAACCAGGTCTATTATTCTCACCTGAAAACCAGTTGAGTCATGCCATGTGCTGAAGTTTATGACAGTAAGGTAAATGTTCGGCTGTGATGAAGTACTCAGAAATTGGTATGATATAAGCTACAGCTGCACTGTTGCCTTATAGCAAGAAGGTCCTGGGTTTCAAATCCCTTTCAACATGGAGTTTCCATGTTCTCCAAGTGCACTATTGGATTCTCTCTGGGTGCCCTTCCTTTCACAGTCCAACAACATGACTGCTAGGTTAACTGATGACTCTCTTGCCTTTACTAGGGAGTGTGTGCGCATGGTTGTTTCTTCTGTGTCTCGATGTTAACCTGTCAAAGACTGGCAATCTGTCCAGGGTGTACCCCACCCCTCGCCCAATGACAACTGGAAATGGGCACCAGCCCCCCCTCCCCCTGCACGGATAAGCAGCAATGAATGACGGACTGATGTAAGCTACATTTATTTAACAAAATCCACAATGGACACCAGACTTGGGATGTCACTGAAAAGTGTATTTGTAACAAATAAAAAAAAAAATCAGTTCTTTCTCTGAGTAAAACTTCCCCTCAAACCCTACTTTGGAAACGTATCAGAACAGATCCTGATTGGACAGAGCAGCAGTATAGATATCAGGGTGTAGACGTCAAATATTTCTCAAATGGCACTCAAAAATTAACATCTATGCGCATATATGTACAGCTCAGAGAAAGCTATCGGTGAACTATCAGCGTTTGAAACTTCAGATGAACCCTGCAGAATTTCAGATACCAAGCGGGCCAGTTAGTTTGGCAAGCACTGTTTTGATGTCAGAGTAATTGTAACATGCTTAGGTAAGTATTCTTTCCATTTCCCCAACATGTTTCTACTGATGGAAAGTAATATTAAGGTTTTGGGGTGTCCCAGTGAGAGTTCTGGCTCGAATATCAGAGAGATACGGAGGAGGGAACTAAAGATTAAGGCAGTGTCAAGGAGGTATGTCTACAAGACCATCATCAAAGATAAATGGTCAAAATACCAGTGAAAGCATAAAAAAGGAGTTCTCACATCCGTTTAGGCATTCGTCTGTGCCAATAAAAAGAGATTCCCTGATCATAAACCAAAATAATAATTAGTCTGTTATTGTGAGGAAACAGGGATCCAGAAGTCTGTCCATGGCTTGCCTTCGACTTGCCAGTTTGTGTTTATTTTGTTTCCAGCTGAAAGGCATTGGAGAAGAGGATGACGCATTTATATTGAGCGGGAATGACGTCTGGCTCTGAATTCCTTCGCCTACACAGTGCTGGACTTGGAGTCTCCTTTGTTGTTTTTGCAGCTTATGAGCTGATCAGCCATCCACAACACACATACAGACCCTCCTGCAGTCTTACAGGACATTTGACCTTTAACACACGAGTTAGGGTTTTCCTTTTCCTTGCTAGGCGTGTTGATTGGCTTGTTTTAGACAAATTATGCTTTTAAAGTGTGTTATTGTTTTTTTGCACAGTTTTTTTAATGTCGCTAATGACAGTTCTCATTTTGTAGATTCAAATTTAAAGCAAATGTAGAAACAGTGTACCCTTAGCAACATTTACTGCTATTGAAGTTTTGTTTTTTTTCTATTTTCTTATCAAGCCAACAAAGAAACAGAGAA
Organism: Fundulus heteroclitus; assembly: GCF_011125445.2. Lineage (NCBI taxonomy): Eukaryota > Metazoa > Chordata > Actinopteri > Cyprinodontiformes > Fundulidae > Fundulus > Fundulus heteroclitus. The sequence goes on along the minus strand of NW_023396945.1, from coordinate 1,086,706 downwards.
TAAAGCTTGCTGTATCTTACATCATCTTCCTTAAATGTATTCTGGTCTCTTGTTTCCCCTCATCATTCCTCCTGCAGCAGGGAGGTGTCCGGCTGCTAATGACCAACATTTACAGGACATCCCTACCACATGCCTGACCAGTGAGAAGCCATGCAGAACAGCTGATTGCTCTCAGGTTCAAACTCCATGACTCATCTCTAAACATCTTTCATTGTCACCAAGGTAACAGGTATTCCTTAGCAACAGGAGCCCTGTCCTCCGCTCCCAATGTTAAGGCGTGGGTTTTTAGACCGTCGGGGCGGTCCCTTCGGCTCCAGGTCTCCACTGCGGCGGAGGTGCCTATCTATACCTCTGATTCATTCACCCGTTCGTCTTTAATTCTCTCCATCTTGGCCGTGTGAGCCAAGACAGCTGACTCACTCTCTCCGCTCCTCCAGAGGATCCGTCTGTGTACAGCACTTCGATCTCAGAGCTATTTTCAGGACGCGGCCTAACGTCACAAGCGGCACTTTGCTCCCACGTCGCAGTCTGTAAGCTGCACAGCGTGGCTTAGCAGGATTCCACCCGTTCCGCATACTTTACTTACTGGTTTTGAACGGATTTTCAGCAGCCGCGCAGTGACAGAAAACATCAAAACATCCAGCGTTCCAATGGCATCAGAAGAAAGAAAAGTTGCAGTAGAGCAGCATGTAGCTTACACATGAACTGCTAACACACGTGCAACTTATTTAACAACAGGAGCCCAGTCCAAAAACATTCAAAAAATATTTAATTTTCTTTAAATCTTCGGTTTTATTGTTTTAAGTTCTACTTCGCAAGAACTTAACAATCTTGGTTTTTGTTAAATTTATGCTTTGTTCGTTACAATTGTGGTCTACTTGGGTTCGGGTAATTCATAAAAACAGCTTTTAGGCTGGTCTGAGCTAGAGTGTCTTTTTAAACCATTTAAATTTCTCCCTTTTGTGTATTTTTACTATGTTTAAAGGACTCTCTGTTCATCATAGGATCATCCCGTTTAGGTTTTATTGTAGATTTTGTACTAGAGCTGCTCAAATGCAGTCCATTCTCCTGAAAACCAAAAACTGTCAAATATGCTGCATTTGATTTGTTCCCAGAATTCAGAGCTTGGATCTGGGAAAAATGTCGAACGCGAGAACAAAGAGCGTACTGATGCTGATAGCTGCTGGCGAGGCAGACTTCATTCAGACAAGAAAACACTGTGACCTTTTAACACCATTAGATCTCGTAAAACAAGAGCCCTCATGTATCCACATATTTGCAAATCAAGTTATAGGAGCATGAGTTTCTTTTAAAATGTAATCCCCATTTTAACTTTAGATATTTTCTCCAACGCCGTGGTTAAAAGTGGATCAGGAGTGCATTGCACTGACCACTATCCTTGAGGCCACTGGTCAGTCGGGTGTTTGTCCCACCAATTTACAGAGACTGTATTGATTGTTGGGGAAACTCCCCACGGGCCAACAGATACACGTCCATTCACTACATTATATTGACTCAGCTATATGGTACAGGCATCAATTGGTGCAGTTCACACAGGAGTGTGAGACAAACACACAAACGTGACATCCATTAAAAGTGTATTCTAGTATGAATTGCTACAAATGGTAAAGTTGGGAAACATACAAGCAATGCGACGTTAGTGTCTCTTTATCATAAGATAAAGCTACCGTTCAGGTTCTGCCTCACTTGCATGGGAAGAAATGGACCACAACCCAAACACATCCAGCTGCTGGGGCTCAGCAGTGCTTTTTTCTTTTTGCAGTCCTTTCCTCTCCCTTGTTCTTGGTGTTCTTGTTCACCATGTTCTGAATGTATACATTTCAGTGCAGTGAAGCAATCCGGCTACAAAGCATTTCTATTGTTGCAGACGCCCACACCCTCTGAGAGCACCCACCATGTGCATGTATGTAAAATGCTATTATGAACTCCTACACGGTGCCACATTGTATGATGTGGTTAGCTATTTATTTTGAATTTGTAGCACTTGCATTCAAGATATACAACAATAAATAGCTACTAATATGCAAACCTAAGCTTGACCAATCAGCTGTGAGGCAAATTACAGTTTACTGTGCAGAAACAAGTAATAGTTGTCAGACAAAGGAAAAACAAGGCAGAGACTTTTCTGCTATATAAAAAAAGTTTTTGTCTTTGTCTTTTGTTTTTGGTTTTTTGCCTCTGGCAGTTCTCCTAAGAAAGCAATAAAAACAACATTAGCGTGAATGTGCATGTGTTGGTACCTGACTTTTTAGAATGGACCTTTCGCTTCTGTTCGAACTAAAGTGTGTGAGTGTACGATGCGAAGGTTCTCAAAAGGTAGCACATTAAGGCATAACACAACAAAAGAGCCTGAAGGACACACACACACACACACACACACACACCAACCAACCAGAGTTTCTGGATTTGTGAAGCATTGTTTAGCAGTGATATTCGGATTACTGCTACAGCTAACAATTCAAATGGGTTTAAATTTAAACAAACTACATAAGTCTTCAAAACGCAGGTTTTAATTCTCATGCTGAAGGCAACCGAGCCAAAAATGTCCCTCTAGCCAGTGTTTTTATTGCCAAATTACAACAGCTTCATATACGCAAACACAATGATTTAGTTAATGTTGTCTGTTTTTATTATTTTAGAAAATACTGGTATTGCGAGAGTGATCATTAGAGAAATAAATTATTTTGTGCACACTGTGTTCGGTGTTGAACACTGGTTTGCGTTTAGTAAGGTTACATCAGGGAGAAGAAAAACAAACTATGAATTACGTTCAAAACACAAAGCACATACTGGATAGAGATTTTTGGGTAAAAAACAAATTAAAAGAAAGTACACCTCCATCCTAGGTCGTGATTCTCATTTCGTGGTACAACTACCTCTGATGGTATTTATTTACTGGTACATACTCTAAAATTGGACATTTCATTACCAGATCCAGAACTTGGATCTGGTAATGAACTCATACCCAACCCCACGGTGCTTCAGCTCCACATAAAAAGCCAGAGGTATTTGCTGTGCAATTTGTTCTGTTACCAGGCTAACTACTGCTAGCAATACAAGCTAATATTGTATATCGCTGCATGTTGTCATTTCAAACACAAACTGCACGTTCAATCCAGCAGGTTTATTTGCATATCTGGGAAACGATATGTATTTCAATGCAAATTGTCAGAAGTGCATACAAAACATTCTTACCACAAGTTTTAGTACGGTGTGCATGCACGGCAGCCATGATCAATGTTAGTGAGAAACGTCTGATATTCCAACCTGCAACTCCAAATTCACAGGATTTTAAGTTATTGAGGTCGTACTTGTTTTGAAAAGATTTGGGAATCACTGGTTTTCTTTCTTGTTTTTTTTCACATATCTACTGTTTCTGGGGAGTCGTGAGTTTTCCGTTTTGTCTTTACCATTGTCAAATAATAAATAATAGGACAAAGCAGTCTGTTGGTGTGCATTTCTCTGCACTTTAGGTGACTTTTTTTTTTCTGTTCATCGTGCTTGCATGTGACTTGCTCGAAGCACTGTGATGTCACGTCCGTGTCTGTAAACAGAATCTATAATAAATAATGAACCATCAGCTTCCTGGAAAAATTACTTTGTGATTTCATTTATAATGAAAATGAATTTCGCCTCGTCGAAACCAGTGACTGCGGCAAACAGGTTGTACAGTATTCTGAAGAAACCCAGAGCTCTGTACAAGCCTTGTTGCCTAAAGCCCTTTTTAATAGTTCAACAGGAAAAGGGTGTTGACGGGTTGAGAGCATAAGAAGCAAAGCTTTTTGGAGAATCTGGGACACAAAAATGTAACACTGATTGCCCTGGTTAATGTTAACAATGGTGTTTTGCAAAAAAAAAAAAAAAAAAAAAAAGATATTTAAAAAGTCAAACCTATAGGGATCTTTGAATTTCTTCGTTTCCACTGGTACCTTTTTAACAGGAATGCTTTTAGCTGGCATACAGAGAATGAAATGACTAACAGCGTTGCTAAAATGTTGACACCACTCTTACAGGGCAGTAAAGGCCACATCTGAAGCTGGATAATCATAATCCTGTGAGGCGATTCTCCATTATTACTTTTCATAAGCAGGCTCTAAATGATGCCTACTAATCACTGCTGGGCAGAGGGGATGCTGTTGGTGACACCACACCTTAATATAACTATAATATGGGCTACTGGACTGATGTGAGGTCATTTTGGCCAATTAAGGGAGGGAACAGAGGAGCTCATATTTTCCCTGATTGTTCTCAGGACCATTTAATTCAAAACCTGCTAAGGTTCCTGCTGTACAGCTTTTTTTTTTTAATAGGCAATAAAGTTAAAGAGATTTATGTCTTATTGTTTGACCAGATGCACCAGTCCCATCTGAATATTTCATATTTATCAGTGACTATCCCACCTTCCCTGCCATGACATTTCTAACCTGCCTGGTATTAATTCTTAGAAATGCACATTTCAAATGTCATGGAGTCAAATCTTAAGAAGAAAAAAATTAATGCATCAGAACTCGAGTAGAGAATAGAAACACTAAAATCCCTTCAGTGTAAACTCACAGAACAAAATAGGCCATTTCTGCTGAACAGACCTGAACTTGACAACCAACGATATCCTATGGTGAGCTGAGCATCTTCATCCTTAGTCTCACATAGTTACAAAGTTGCTGTGCAAATTATTGCTAAGCCGGTCTTTGCTACCTTCTATGAGTGTCTAGTCCTGATACGACATATTTCTTTCAAGGAAATGCACTGATCTGTGCGGAGAAACCAGGTTTATTTAAATACCTAAAGCAAATACCTCACTGTAAACACAGATCTCACAGACTGAAGACAGCTCAACATCTACCTGATTCGGAGGGCCCTGTGACGCAGACGAAGGACACACAGAGCCAGTCCCCATCTCTTCTTGGTGTCCAAGCTTGAGTTTAACTCCATATGACAGGGAAGACAGGAGGACAGCGGAACGGAGAACACGGCCGCCACGCTCTGATTCGGTCCACAGCAGTGGACAGACAAGATGGACGCGCCTCTACATTCCAGCCGTAGTCACATGGGGCTGTGACACCCACCTGCTAACGCACCATCTCAGCAGAGTTTGGAGCTCTCGAGCATTCAGACACCGACGCGGATACAGCTACATCCACAGAACACACAAAGCTATCAGCACACACAGAATATTTCACATTCATTTCACATTCAGGACTGAAACGACACCAGAATTTGTTTTAATGGGCATCATCACCTGCAGGATTGTTTAAAACGGACAAAAAAAAAATGAACCCTAATCTCTCGATCAGTCTTTGCAGTCTCCCAAAAATTATTTAAATATAGAAGCTGAAGCTTTAACCAAGTAAACATACACTTTCTGATGAGATTAAGGTGGCGGCGAGAAGGCCTTCCAACCTCAAAGCCTTAGAGCTCATCACAGTGGAGACATGCAACGAGCTCATCAGACGTTATGAGAAGAAAGGGTTTTTTGCCATGAAGGGTAAAAAAAAAAAATGCTTGACATATCATTTGATGAGAAAATGTAAATAAACTGATTTTTTTGTTGCTTTTTTTTAAATCTTTTCAGAGATGCCCATTTTCCATCAGAAACCAACTTTTCTGTTAAATGAAAATTTATTTTAATCTACATCTCCCAGGGGTATGGATACTGGTGGATGTACCTGTAGGTCTCCTTTGTAAAAGGAATTGGTAACATCAATAAGACTTTCTGATATTATAATAATAATAATAATAATAATAATAATAATAATAATAACCAACTGCACAGAAAGGCTGCATGTTTAACCCCATCCTACTTTTTTAAATTCTAAAATGTATTCTTTATAACTGAGAATTACATTTGAATAAAACAGGATGTAAGTTATGTAACCCTTGATACTCAATAATACAGTTTTAATCTTTTTTTATACCTATTTTTTAATTACTGATGGGAAAATACAAAAGTTCATCTCTTACCACAAAATGTTGTTCATAAACCATCTTAAAGGGTTTTGTAGTCTTGCTAAAAAAAAAAAAAGCATCTCATCATCACGTACTAAATGTACTGGAGTGCAATAAGGTATATTGCTAGGAATGACCATATTATTTAACTTTTTTTCCTTTGAAATTGATACCATTTAAAAGTTTTTAAGCAAATAAACCAGCATCTATTTGGGGTATTTTTTTTAAGACAAATACACTCTTAAATACAGAATTAAATAACTTCTTACGGTCAAAAGAGGAGGATGTTTATTCTCAGCCCGCAGTTTGCACGTACTCACTAGAGCTAAATGTAGTCACTATTCTCCTTCACGTAAACAAGCCTCTATGGGAAAATAAGATGACAGGATGTGAAACCACACCGATCTACGATAAATAAGCTGACCAGACTGTAGAGACACAACACTTGTGATGGTGCGCTTGCAGCTGTCCAGAAACTGCTACAGTCCATCTGCCACGTTTCTTTCTCCCAATAAATTTTCAGGTTTGGAAAATCTATTTGATTTGTTATGTTTGGCAAAGGTCTTAGTGTTTAAAGGACAGGGTTAGTTGTACCCTGCTCTTCCTGGCTATCAGCTGTTTCCATAGAGTGCTTTCCTACTAGAAACCCATATAAAGACAATATGTGGTTCTCCCAAATGACACAAAAATAGAATATTTGTAGAAGTAGCTGAACTATTTATCAAAATAACTAGGATTTTCTTGTTGATGAGAATTAGAAGATTTCCTATAAGAAAATGTGGCGTGGTGTGGAAACAGTCATCTAATCCTGAATGTAAATAAAACTAAGGAGATGACTGTAGATTTCAGGAGAAACAGGAGTAGGTTAAACACTATTACTATCCTAGGAGAAGAAGTGGAGTATAGATACCTCGGTGTTCACCTGGACAACAGACGGGACTGGGGAGACAACTGGGAAGCTGTCTGCAAGACAAGATAGAGCAGGTGTACTTCCTGAGAAAGCTTAGGTCCTTCAGGGTTTGCAGCAAGATGCTGCAGATCTTCTATAAGTCTGTGGAGAGTGTGATCTCCTCTGCCATCATTTAACACGGGTGCTGAGGACAGCACAGGGGATTGTGGGATGCCGTCAACAAGATCTTGACACGGTATATGCTGCACAAGTCTAGAAAACAACCAGTTTTTGTTGGCCAGTGCAATCAACTTGTTTATATATATATATATATATATATATATATATATATATATATATATATATATATATATATATATATTTATTCCATTGTGGTAATAATGACAACAAAGCCTCTTGATTCTTGATCTGTTGGGGTAGCAGCATCAGAACAATTGACCCAAAGAAGCTCGACAAGCTTATGAAGAAGGCCGGCTCTGTCATTCAACCACAGAGTGTCTTCAGTCAGAGGCTTCTCCAGACCCGCTGTAAGACAGACCGCTGCTGGAGCTCCTTCCTGACGGTAGAAGCCTGAACTCAGTGTGCAGACGATGCCAAGGTCTTTAATGATCAATGTGGTCCTTGTTAACCTCTTTTTATTTGTCACGTTGAGGTTACCAAACCAGTATTATTCCAAAAGTTAAAACTGATACCATAAAAGAAAACTTTTTTCAGACAGACTGAATTGCTTTAAAACCACTCAGTTTTCTTAAAAGAACAGCCTCTGGTCAGCCTTCTTACAGACGGCATCAGTGTTAGCCTTGGGAGTTAGCTTATTGTCCAGAATGGAGCCCAGATACTTATACTGGCTTACAATCTCTGTTACTGTACATTTAAACTGGACCACGGCCCGCCTCCTTGTCCTGCGAGAAGCTAACTTCTGCAGAGTCGTCTGCAGATTTAACGGAAAACCTCGACTCAATTTGGCGCTGACGGTCGGCGTAAAACATAAACAGCGCCAGAGGAGAGCCAGCTGAGCACATCAGTGGCTTGGAAAAAGGTGTCGTTGACGCGCGTTCTCTGTGACCTCTTATCAAAAAATCCAGCCATCAACAAGTGGCGCCAAAGTCAAATACAGAGACAGAAATCAGCCAGTCTGTGAGCCACGAAGTGAATAAAACACAGACGTCCACGTGTTTTCAGCAGTAGCATCCTCCAATCCTTTCCCTCCCTGATAAGCAAAATGAAAGGCGGTCCATTTGGCTCTGCACCATCTGCAATGAAAGTTACGTTTTTTTCTTTCCTTTCTCAGAGCAGCTGTTTGTACTTCTCCTAATTTTGTTTGAGAACACAAAACAAAGCTGTTCCCTCAGAAATGTTCAGCTGTAAACACACACTGACACACGGTGCTGCACAGGTACATCAGTATTTGCAAATTAGTCATTCTCAGATCAGACTTGCAAATGAATACACAAGCGGTTAGCGCGAAATCCTGTGTAAATGTCAGAAGAATTTGTTTTAGCGGTTGCTGCAAAACCAGGAGCAAATTCCTCAGACATATAAAAAAAAGAGGCCATTATTAGTGGTAGGAGTGTTTTCTGCACTGCTAAAAAGATCCGTACAACAACGGCAGTTCTGTAACAGAAATATGCCCCTGGAATGGTGTTTTATAAATAGGCTTATCGATAGATAAGCTTATTGAGGCAGAGACAAGAAACCCTAAACCTAGCATATCTGCAGAACTGCTGCCCGGTCAGACAGCAGAGGAGCCTGCTTTTGTTTTCTTATTTCCCCTCTGGCTTTACCATTTAAATAAATCATCTGTCCAGCTAAGTGAGGACCACTACATTGTTATTGTTGAATTTGGATGTAGAGTGGACCAGAAGGACTTTACAAGAATTATCACTGTAATTCTTTTTTTATGAGAGTTTGGGCAATAACAGATAAGAAAAAGTAGAACTAGGCACACAGACACGCACAAAAAAGTTGTGTGAGCATGCTGCCTAAATACAGCTTTTGATCTCCGCGTCATCATTCTAGACCAACTCGTGCCTAAAAACGAACGTTCAGGTTTTACTCATAGCTAAAATGACTTTATTTCTTTTTATTTATTTATTTTTTTCTTTTTTTATTTCTTTTTTTATTTTTTATTTTTCCTCCTTTTTTCCCTCTTTTTTTTCTTCCTTTTTTTTCTCCCTTTTTTTCCTTTATTTCTTGCGTTAACTCCATAGTCTGTGTACAGTGTAACCTTATTTTGATGTTTGGATTTGGTTAATGTGTGTAAAACTCTAAACTGAGTAAAAGATCCCAAATACCACACACAACCGGCACTTTCTGCCACGTCACGGCTGTCAAACACAAGGAATAGGCGTGTTGAGAGCATGTGGAGCAGGCACAATCAGAGCTGAGGAAACCCCACCCACTCTGAGCTGATGAGGGACAAAATAATGCGCACACTTTCAGGAACGTGCCACAGTAGGAGATTTAGCAGTCTAACAGACACAGACACAATGGGGGGGGGGGGGGGGGTCGGTCGGTCCTACAGGGCTTTAGCGAGGAGGATGTACTGGCTTCTGTATTTGTTGAAATTCTCAAAGTAGGAGGCAGAAAAAAAAAAAAAGTGGAGCCTTCAATGAGAACATGTTATCTTTTTACACACAGGCATATCCAAAGCCACACAAACAAACAAATGGCTCCCCACAAACATAAACAGGCCATTATCATTCCACTGCCTGACTCCTGCAGCGTCTGTACGGGCCGGTCCATCGGTGACCTTGTGTTACCCACCACCACACTGCACAAGTCTGCGGAAAGCCATCTATCTTCTCTCTCCATCTTGCCTCGCTCCCTTCGCCTTGCCTGCTCGTTGCCTCTTCCAACTTATATCTCTGTCTTTTCTCTGGAGGCTTTGGATGTCCCTTTCCTGTTCTCCGCTCTCTATCTGGGTCTTAGACATCTTCTCTTCTCGACTGTTCTCACTATATCACCCAGCTCTTAATTTCTCAGTGGGACCACGTCTCTACCGGGGCGATTGCTGAGCCATGTTCATCTTCCCCACCCAAGAAAGACCCCCCCCCCCACACACACACACACACACACACACACTCTATCTCTCTCTTCCTCCAGTCCTCCACTCTGTTTCTGCTGAGTATAGCTTACAGTAGAAAGTCCGTTCCAGGAACTCTAATATGCTGATAGCAGATAGCTGTGAACTAATGAGAGAGGACGGCCCTGGCTGCATGCTAAATACCTCCACCGCAACAGAGGACTTTAAATAGAAAAACAGGGAATCAAAGAAGTTAGATTTCTTGTCCCCCTGCTTCAGAATATGTATGTTTTAAGCTGGAAGCACATTACAATCAGTGCAAGTCAGACGTTTACGCACACACCATATTTGCATGAATATCTGATTTTAATGTAATTCTGTTTCGTGTGTGGAATGATAATACACCACACAACTACATAGATCTGAGTGCACATGTTTGGGTTTATTGTAGACTTTCTCTAACCCTAACTGGTTCAAAGTTATATATACAGGCTAGGCCACACGAAAAATTCAATAACAAATATCCATTGATAGGCGTGTGGTGCAAAAGAACAAAAAAAAGAATAATAAAAAAGTTCAATAGAAGAACAGCTTTCCTTCCTTTTGCATTCTAGCCTATCTTGTAGGTTAATACTATAGCGATTACATCCTCCCAACTGATGACAAACGCAAGCTCCGGCCTCTTTAAAGAGTTCAGCAAGCACAGGTTATTTTTTTAATTTTTTTTTTTTTTAAAAACGTGCAATTTTGGTCACTAACCAGCTTCAGGCAACTCTCTGGCAGGATATGTGACCAGTGTTCTTGGCAGAATTGGTAGAGTCCATTTAAACTGGTTGGTTTCCTGGCATTGAGCTGACTTTTAAGCATTATCGTTACATTTTTGTGGTTGTCGCTGAGGCTTCTAGGGAGACCATTCAGAGGGTTTAAAGTAAGCCTTCCTCACAGTTTGGTGTGTGTTTGGGATCATTGTCCAGTTGCTTTACCCAGCTTTGTCCGGGATTTAACAATCTGACCCAAAACTGTCTTACTCCGAAGAAAGGGAAATGGTTAAGATATTTAGGTAAAGTCTAAAACACACAAAATCCAAACCTGTTATAAACTAGAAGCCGATGGAACACCAGTGTCCCATCTGTTGAAAGGGAAACGGGCTTTACATCAACATGGACATAAAGGCTGCCGGCCCAGAAGGGTCCAAAATGCACCTTTTCAAGTTCAATTGAAATTTGCAGCTGCTAATATAGACAAGCCAAATGCTTTCTGGGAAAAGGTTTTATGGTCATACGGGACAAAGACTGAGCTATTTGAGCCATGATGTCAAGTCACGGCGAGGCTTTTGAATCAAAGGAAATGGTGCCAACAGTCAAGCACAGTGTTGATGGCACCATGCCGAGGGCCTATTTTGCTGTGCAGTTCACAAACCTGGTGGGAAAATGAAAACACAATTCGTTGGGTGTTCTGAAAGGACACCAACTCTGAACACACATGGAATGGATCAAGCAAGCTACCAATAAACTTGTAGCAGTGGTCAGCACTTCAACCCCATTGGAAATGTTTTTTTTATTATTCTAAAAGGCAGCTTTGAGCTTTTGGGTATGGCTTGATTATCTGCCTTCTCTTAGCTCTACCTTTACCTACACTATCAGCTTCACTAACATGAAAACTACTATTGTGCGTACCTGACTACCTCCCTGGCTACCTACAAAATGTGAGGACACAGGTCTGTGTCTGTAGTACAGGTGCTCTGCAGGGAACTGTGTTAGCACAGTTTGTATTCTTTGAAAAAGTCTTGTTGATTTTTTGTTTTGTATATTTTAAAATCACCCTACTCAGCACATTTCTTTGATCTGAATATGCTGTTTTTATGTCTTTTTACCTTTGTGTGTATCTGCATGTTTCCTTCCGGTAAAACTGAATTTCCCTATTATGGTACAATAAAGAATACCATTTCTATTCTACTCTATTCTAGAAAATAAAAAAACATACAGAATACATCAAAGGGAATAGAAAGGCTTAAATCAAATGCACGAAGAGGAGGAAATAAAAGAAAGTGGAAAAGCTAGGAAGTGGAGACAGTGAGTGATCCTCGCACTACAGGAAATGCTGGAATGCTGTTTATGTAAATCTTTCGAGTCTACAGATTGGACTCATAATGACACTAGATAAAGAATGTCAAAGGGTTTTTCATGTGGATTCACCGTGGTTCTTCACAAAAAATACATTGCGCATTATATGGTCCTCACGTTGGTCAGAGCTTTAAAAATACTTCCACCGTGGAACGCATGTGAGGATACACATGTGGATGTTTATCCAGAGTGTACTAAGGCAAAATTAACAGGAAGTGAGAACAGTAACGAATAAAATCTTACATTGTATAGTTTTTTTTTTTTTTTTTTAATAGATTTTTTTTCACACCCATTGATTCCAGCATGACCTTTGACCTCTAGCGGCACGTGTTACCAACATCCCACTGTGGGAGGACGGCACACTGTAGATCGGGTGCCCAAGTAACCCTCACCTGAACGCACCTTGGGGGTATCGCCATGGCGATAGCCGTGCTGCTTACATGGTGTCTTGTTCCTGCCGACGAGGTGATTCCTATCACTGATTAACCCCATAGGATCAGAATGGGCAGAGTGGAAATTCCCATAATTACTCTGCAGTGACACATCTGTTTGGTCAGGCTGGACTAGCTTGCAAAGGCGGATAACTTCAGAGCAGTTTTGACTACACACTTTTACTTACCTTAGCTACGTCACTTAAACCCTTAAGGGGGAGAGAGGAGATGGAATGCAAGAGGCATTGTCCTTTGAATGAAACCGACAGTTGGGAGGGGAAAATAATAAAACAACGAGGCAGGGGAGAAATTAAAGCAGGTCTTCTGCTTCCATTCAGACGTGGGAAGGGGGCGCTGATGGCATGGCGTGGATGATGGAGCTCAGAGAGCCAGACAGACTTGGTATGCTAGGTAGTTTGCAAGCTAGCTCACCACCACAGTTCCTCATGTGTGAGAGCATCAGAGAGAAAGGTTGTGGGTCGAATCAGAGAAGATGGTGAATGCACCAACAGGCCAGTGAGAGCTATATGTACCAGCACCAGCATGATAGCTGCAGGACAAAGTGCTTCCTGCTACATGGGACTATTTTACAGACTGAAAGAACGTGTTCCAAACCTCCACACTGCATCTTCTGTTGCTCCTTCTGGTTCATTCTTTTCTTTTCTTTGATTCTACACTTTATGTTGCCGATGAATAAAGGTAAAGCTAATATTCAATTATGACAGCATGGTTTAAATTAAGACAAACATAAGTGAAATTTTTTGAAAAACATGCAGTAAAAAGTGAGTCACGGGCAGTGTTTTTTTTTTCTTTTCGTATTTTGACACACTTAAGCTAAATTCAGTTGGATGAAAAGTCTCTCTGAAATACTATTTCAAGTCTTGCTACATCCTCACTTGTGTTTTATGTGTACCTTGCCTGGACCATTCTGACAGGAATAAAAATGCTTTGATTTAAGCCATCTCATGAGGACCATCATCCTGCTTTAAGGTCAACCTTACCTAAAGTCTAAAATCTTTTGCAGCATCTTCTTCCAGGATTGACCTGTACTGGAATTATCTATCTCCCTGTCAACTCTGAACAGCTTCCCTGTCCTTGTTAAAGGCCAGCATCCCTACAACACTCGCCACTACCATCGTACAGCGTTAGCAAGGTGTGTTTGGGGTGATGTGCATTATGGCTCTTAAAGGCATTGGGTTTCTTCTTGCCAAGATGTTCTGGTAACTGATTCTCCAATCTGAGCTCTGGATGTTTTCCGCTGCTTGTGTCTTGCCATGGGTCTTTAGGCTTCTCTGATTATTGCTCTCTTGTATTGCCATGTGTGCTGGTAGTTTGAAGCTGAGCCATACTCTTTCCATTTTCAGATAATGCATTGCTCTGTGAGATATTCAAACCTTGGAATATTTTTATATATAACTTAAACATGCTTTAAACTTCATAACTTTCTCCCTAACCTGTATGCTGTGTTTCTTGGTCTTCATGATGCTGTTTCTTCACCAATGTTCTCTAACAAACCTCTGAGGCCTTTAGAGAACTGCTGGATTTATACTGAGAATAAATTACACATAGGTGGACCCCTGCTGACTGGTTGGGTGACTTCTGAAGTGAACTGGTTATGCTAGATTTCATTTAGGGCAGGGGTGTCCAAAGTGCCATTGGCGATCCTTGGAATAATTGTGTGGCCCTAGCCGCAGGTCAGGAATGGTGCAAATTTGGCCTTCCATCAAATGAGACTATTTTTGAATTGGATTGTCAATTAAAATGTCAATCTTCTTAAATTGAAAATATCTTCGTTTTATTTATATCATTACCTGTATTTTGTTCTTGTTCATATTAAAAAGGCCCATAAACACCCAGAAACTTTTTTTTACTCACCCATTTAATAAACATTCCTAAACAGAGCAAGGATTTTTGAATATGGTTCTTTGTCTGTTGCTTAAAATTAGACTAGAAACATTTTCTGGACCAAAATAGAAAACGTTAAAGCCAATAGTTAGGGAACTGTATAGCCTTCTTTTATTAAGACCTTTTTCTGCTTACAATAATTAGCTCCTTTCAACATTGTTTCATTAAAGTACTGTATGCTTAATCTATTGCTAAGCTGGTAAAAAGCAAATAATTCAGGATAAAATTATGGTATGCTCTTAATTGGGACAAAAAAAAAAAATACTGCCCACAAGTCCTTTCAACTTGACGATACTGACCTGTGGTGAAAAAAAACCTGGACACCAATGATTTAGGGGTATTGAAGTAAAGTAGAACTGAACACACATTTTTCCATGACATTTCAGATTCTGAAATGTACAATTTTCCTTCCAGTTGAGAATGAGTCATAGATTCCTAATAAAAACGTTGAAGTTTCTAGTTGGGATATGACAAAATCTAAAATTCAAGGGGTAATCACATTGTTCCAAGGCCGGCTACTGTACACCACTATACTCAAATGACATAAGGTGCATAGACTACATCCCATCCTATTTCCAAATATAAGCCCGAGAGAGTACAGAAACACTGCTTAAGAGCACCACGTCACAAGATCAACAGCGTTACCCATCATATTTAAGCACTCCATTTCAATCAATCGATACCACTACAAGAGATGCCCCCTCGCTTTGCAGCAAAGCCTGTAAACTTTTGACCTTCTGATGTTTGGAACAACTCTCTTTTAATTCGTAGTCTAAGACTCTTCAACGGACATAAACCCTCCATCAACAAGCAGCGGTTATAATCTAAAATGGCATGTCAAAAGATGCTGCTCACACTCAGTGCTTCAATATCCCTACACGGATACACACATTCTCCCTCACACACACACACGCACACACACCCCTTGTTCTCCATCAATCTTCGCCATGCCTCTAGTGCTGGGTTACACAACAAGGATCGTCTTCCTAATGCGATCGCTTGGAAGGCATTCGTCTCTGCACCACGTCTTGCCCTTTTTGGGCCCAACTTGCCCATCAATTTGGTTTAACACACACACGGTCCACAGCGTTGTATTGTGGACAAACATGCCTCGGCACAAATGACGCTCTCCTGAACTGAGCGTCTGCTTGTGTGTATGCTGTCCAGGTTGCAGAACAGAGAGAACTTAAGCTTGTTTTTGTTTTAAAACAGAAAGCTACAATCAAAGAAACAGGGGAAAAAAATCCCACCACTTTTCAATTTTTGAATTGAATTTTGAGAGATTGTCTTTTCACCTAATTAATATACAACAAATTTGATGGTCCATCAAAAAAAAAAAAAAGAAAAAAGTTCATCACAAATACTTTTGCAAGTCACTGTACAACTCTTACATACAAATATAGAAAGTGTTAGCAGGTCATTACAACACAGCTCCATACGGACTGGGATATTGTTGCACAAAGATATATGATTGTGACCATTCACATAAACACGTCTGCTAGGAGGCTGTCTGAAAGTGTAATTTAGGGAACGGACTACAAAGGTCATTTGAGATGTAGGTGTAGTTAGGGGTGAGGGGGTAGCGGTGCGTCGCCTTTAGTTGCTACCTGCCATGCGACAGGACTAAGCTGCATTATTCTTAATTACAGACAGCTGTAAGCCAGACAACAGCTGAAGGATAAAACAAGCTGAGCGATGAAATCCACAGATCTCACCACGGAGGAACCGACACACGATACACATGCATCATATCATCATTTAGGCGAGTGCCGAGGATTAGAGATCCTATTTTCTTTGCCCTAATCCTCCACACATGGTCTTTTTTACAGTATGCATGTGCCCGCTCTGCTTCATAGTACCAACACAGTGCACTCTCCTCTGTGTCCAACTGTCCGTGTAATTGTGTCTGATATTGTTAGTGGTCATTTACTTCTGGCCTATCTGTGTGCCCACTGCAGTATGTGCTGAAGCGTGCCAATCAGGGACTTTGGCAGAGGGCTGCGGGGACGGCAGCAGCTGCACTTTCAGGTCGTAAAAGCCGGCGCAGCATCAGCAGCTACCTGAGTCATCCTGTCTGCATGCCCCTCGCCCCCCCCGGCACCCGTCAAATCAAGCTCCTTCCGCTCCCTTCTGCACGCCAATTTAGGAATGTGGGGGCATTGCCCGATTAAATCTGAATGGACTTGGATTCCTCTTGAATTAAGTCGAGAAACTCTTCGTACGTCACACATGTCATGGCTGGCTTTTTTTTTTTTTTTTTCCTCGATCTACTGACACAAAGTTTCTGTAGTTGTGCTGAATATCACCGAAGAAACATATTTTGATAAAGATCCGCTTGTAAAATTCAAATCAAGAGCTGGCTTCACTTTGATCTTTGGAGGCTGCATGAGCGGGCAAGAGTGGATCCAAATTATTAAAAGGGCACATCTCTATTTAGTAACCAGATCGGGATGAGTCCCTGCTTTCCAGTCTTAGTGTCTCAACATTCTCACGTTAAAATTAGAACCATGTCATTGATTTTTTTTGTGTGGTTTTTCTCAACAGTAGGCATTGCCTGGTTACTGGTTTCAAACTATGCTGTGGTTTTACAAGCTTTGTGGTTTCAAAGCCGCTGAAATCTCTCTGTCATACCGTTGCCGCGGCCTAAAGTCCCCTCTTAATGAGTTTTGAGAAAGAGCGCCGAGTCAGCTGAGTTTTCTCTGGCTGCATGAAGTCATGGCCGTAGAGACAACGCACGTCAGGAGCGTCAACGTGCGGCTCGTCCACTCATTGGCGTTGAGCGGCGCCGTAAGCGCACACTTGAGACGGCGTGCCGAAAAGCGGAAACACAGAAAAGATCGTCAAACTTAAAATGAAAACTTTTTATTACAGAAGTCTTAATGTTTCTGAACAGAACAGGTCTTAAAAGCGATCATTGGTCACGGCGCCTTGGACCATTGCCTGTGACCCGACGTTGCCAGTACGGGTTGTTGCATTGAAAATGATAATGGTATCTTTATTTACCTCCATCTTACGTTACCTAAGTCTGTTTTTGTTCAAGCAGCACTGCGCCTCCACCAGGTCTTATTGTGCACTTCAGGTCAGCTGGCTAAAAGAAGGCTACTAAGCTTTACCCTCACAAGAAAAACAAATTGAGCTCTTTGGAAACATTTTTACAAACACAGACAGTCAAAGTCTGGAAACTAACTGGAGTGCTATCCATCACTAGAGCTGGCAAGCTACAAGCTGTGATTTTTTTTTAGGCAGGCCGGCTACCTGAGCAGATAGCCTGTGCAATGAACCAGCTAGTATTAATAGCTGCCTTAACAATGGAACATTTTTAAAGAGAAGTGAGCAAACTTTCTGTTTCTAAACATATCAAATAACTGCTAAATCTTAGCCCCACCCTCCTTCATCTTTGATTGGTTCAATCCAACTCACCATGTCCACTAACCTGGCAAGCCCGACTGATAATGTGTAGCACTTTACACGCTGCACATTATCAATCTGGGACTGCTTCTATCAAATCCGTTTGGGGGAAAGACGGACATTCAGCAGAACTTTCCAAGCCGATTGGGCGAAGCGACACCAAGAGCCAATCACGGTATCAAATGAAAATGTAAGCTGCAGGCGCCATGAGAAACCACAACATGTTACGCTGGTTAAGGCAGCAGCTACACGCGCGCCCTCCTGCGCTGCCATGTTTATTAACGTACAAATACCGAGAGGATTCAGCTTGCAGGCAAGGTTAACACTCCACCTCGATCTTATGTGAAAATTAAAATCACTTTATGTCAACTGATTGCACAATATTTTTCCAAATTAGCTACCCAATTTTCTAATCAGGCACTTGTGTGTATCTTAGTTCATAAAAACCAGAATAATAAGATTTTGCACTATTGATGGGAATTATTTCAGCATTTCTTTTGTTTTGCTATCACGATAATTTTGTTTTCATCCTGTGATATATTGTGATAATGATATACTATTTTATTCAGATGTTTGCAACAACAAAAACTGACAGTATGGCTGGGATTGTAACCTTTACCAATACATGACCTTTTATCAATATATCTGAAAATTGTTTAATAAAAAATATTATCTGCTTTTAAGCAGCTCACTTGAATTAGTGCAAGGGAGCTGCTGAAAAGGCCAAAAAGACTAGATTTTTTAAAATCCCTTTATAGCTACTGCCATAAAAAAAAAATCACAAAATATTGTGATGAAATTTAAACTACATATGGCTTAATTCAGAACAACACAACAAGCACTAAAGTTTTTCTTTAGTACTAGTACTGATATAAAAAATATATTACAGATAGCTTTTTTAGAACTGTAATATCCACATTATGTTTTAATATTTTAGCAGCAGAAGCAATAATTGCTGGTTTTCTGTATTTAGCAGATGGATCATGTACTTTGCTTCGATGTATGCTTTAAACTTTAAGAGTAAATACGGTGAAATCCTGGCATGTTTACTCAAGGTTATCCTACTATTAGGATCTCACTCTTGGCTCTGCGTGGTCATGATGATTGAGTTTATCCTGGATTTTAAAGCCAGGTGAGCGGGGCCTGGTGAGCGAGCTAATCAACATTGGAACTGGCTCTTTTATGATGTACCAATAATGAATCTGATTGGCCAAGGCATTTTAAAGCAGATGCATACCGTTCTTGAACAGCGTGCATTCTGGTGCGTCATGTAGTGAGCCGTTGTCTCGCATTGCTGCTGCTGCTGCTGGCTGAGCTGACGTTGACGTGTGTTGACACTCTGTGCTGTGTAAGCTCTGTGCATCACCATGCCACACACTATATTATCTATATATATTTGTGCGAGTGTTGTTTTTCCTGCTGTCGGAGCCTCAGAGACGTGTAAATGGGATAGTGCTGTTAGATCGTGTTTATGGGGTACATGCTTAGCATTTCAGCAGGCGTCTGAATTTCTAAGCACAACATGTAAAGCAACGAACTGCCGCCTCAGGGTTGTGCTTCGTTACAATGGAAGAAACCAGCGCAGGCAGAAAGAGAAAGCAAAAGAGAGAGGAGTCCAAACATGCGGGGTGGCGGCAGTGCTGCTGCTGCTGCTGCTGCTGGGAGATTCGAGAATACACCAAAAATCAGGCACGCACAGGGATGAGGGGATTGATAAGCATCAGCAGAGAGAGAGGTGTTACCTTTCAGGGGACGAGGATTTCTCCGAGTTCACGGACATGAGCGGTGCCTGTTAGCCGCTCTCTGGCCGAGCGACCACAGGAGACGGCGAAATAAAGAGCACTAAAGCGGCGGTCCGTCCTGTCCTTTATGTTTTCGCCGTTCTCCCTCTCTGTGGCGTCTGAGTGCGGGAGAGGAGAGGGTTACTGCCTCCCCTCTTTCTCCTCCTCCTTCTCCTCGTCGTCCTTCTCTCTATCCTCTTGCTTGAAGAAGAAGAAGAAGAAGAAAGAGATGAAGCCGATGCTCCGCTGGGGATAATGAGAGAGCGGCAAGTGTGCAGAACCCGGCCTGTCTGGGTCTGCCTCTGCTGATGTGTTTGTGGGCGCTGACAGCGACGGCAGCAGTGTCAGTCAGGCCCCCCTCCTCATGCTCCAGCCTCCTTCCTCCCTCCCTCCCTCCCTTTCCTTCCTCCCTTTCTCCTCCTTCACCTTGCCTCTGCCTCACTTCCTCCTGCTTCCACTGATGCTCCCTCTCTGCTCCCTCTTCCCTTTGTCTCTCGCCTCAGCGGTGGTGTCGGTCGGACGGGGTGATGACACGGCTTCGCGGCCCTCGACCCGCTGCATGTCTCTGTCTTGAAGTCTCCCTTCTCTTCCTGTCAAGCTGGCTCAGTCAGGCCTTGTGCAGCTCTGCACAACAACAGAGCCCAGAGCGAGGAGCAGGAGCATTCCACTCCCCGGCCAGGCGGAGGGGTGTCGGCTTGTAACGCAAACAGGAAAACTCATGCATTTCTCCTCAAGGCTCTAACTCCTCCCCTGTTTCCATTTTGTTTAGTCTCTCTCTTTCTCTCTCTCTCGCTCCCTCTTCCAATTGCCTTATTACGACATCCTGTATCTAGGGGCAACGCTGCACAAATCTGCTTCACTCCCCCCCCCCCCACATCCCCACCGTCCTCCTTCTCCTCCTCACCGAACCTCACTTCCACCTCTGCCTGCTTTGCATCGGTGCGCATGCATGTGTGCGTCTGCTCGGCCGGCATCCCTGCCCGCCTCTGTGTTCTCGCCCTCTCTCGGGGCAGATGGGTCTGCTTCTACATGACTGAACAGCTCCCAGAGAGGTAGCCAGAGGGTTTGTGGTGAGGGGGGGGGGGGTCTCTGTCTATCAGGCTGACCTCGATATCATTGTGCGGGTGTGTAGAGGTATGCGAACCCTGGTGCATGCATGAGAATGTGCAACTCAACAGTGCAAAACAGGGGAGGGTGGGGGGGTGCTTGGTGAGGCATCCTGGGGCTGATGGGATGAAACGCAAGTGATTGGGGAGTGCTACATGAATGGGAAAAAAGCCATAAAAGTGTTTTACAGATGCTGCTTAGAAAGATGCAGGATGTGCAACAGACTGTTCAAATTAAGGGAGTAAAAAGGTCCTGATGGAGGGAGACGAGCTGCTTTGGGACAGAGGTGAAAGCTTTTCACTGTCGCCATAATAACAACAATTTCAACCTTCTTTTTTTTTATCTTTAAAAAACAAATTTAGTGTCTATCCTCTCAGAAATCTCGGTTCCAGCATTCAAGGATGAGGAAGAATCATCTTCAATTCTCTGTTTTTCTCCCATTTCCAGGGTTGTCAGTCTGTTTTTATTTTTACTTTAAAAATTGAACAAATTACTCTACAAGAATTAATTTATTCATGGTAGAAATCTCATTACGGACGGATGGCCAGACAGCAGCAGCTTCTTGCTTTTTTCCTTACATATCATCACGTTCTGAATACTGCTTGACCCGCTTCCTTATCCACTGCATCTATACACGCATTCGACGCGGCCCTAAAATCGTTCGACAACAACCGACTTTGGTCCCACTGCTGCTGGCCCCCTTTCCTGTAAAAAGTGTCTGAAAGATGGATCGTTGCAGGCAGAAGCCCTGCAGATGTCGCCGGGATCTAGCCGACAAACGGCGGAAGGAAAACGGGAATGCGGCGGTCTCTTTTCACCCCCGTCTCCATACAGTAACACTTTCCCCACATAAAAAAGGACCACGTTAGGCACAACATGTCTCTGAGCCAAACTATTGTCCTCTTTTTCTCTGTGGATGTGGGCCAATGGAGGAGGGAGGGGTGGGTGGGGGGTGGTCCCTGTGCAGCCATCCAGACAGCAGGAGAAATATTGAGCCCATTTGAGACTGTACGCTCTGCTTTTTAGTCACCTTTTTACCATATCTGTTTGATATGTTTCTCATAAAGGGCTAAGATGTTTGTTTTTTTAAGTCAGTACATTCAATAGCACAGAAAGGCAGGTCGGGTGGGGGATATGGGGCAATAATTAAGACTACTGTAATAAAAAATATGAATTCAGAGAAATAACATTGGCAATTTCTCTCCTTTCATTTAAGTCCAAACAAAAAAATATATCTGTAGGATTTTTTTTGTAAACTGAATGGGTTTAGAACAGCAAATCCTACCGATGGAGTCCCATCTGTATGAGGCAAACATTTCTCTAGTCTTGACAGAGCTTCTTCTCCTAAATCCCTAACTAATCTTGAACGCAGTCTTTCACCGACGAGAAGTCAAAGTGCGACTTCAGCTCCCGGCATATATGTTTCCATTTAACAGGACCCGAACTGATCCTGTTGAATCTGGATTGACAAGTTCCAATGCAGATTTCTGCTGTACGTCCAAAAGGAGATGGAGCACAAGAAGGATGAGAAAGAGGTGGGGGGGGGGGGGGGGGGGGGGGGGGGGGGGAGATGATGACTCTCATGAGCAGATATATTTTGGGAGGTGGCACTGAGGCTGCCGGGAGCTATCTTTAAGCGCCCTAGTTCTCCTTACCGCCCGGTGGATGCTGGGGAGAGAGAGAGAGCGAGAGAGAGAGAGAGAGAGAGAGAGAGAGAGAGAGAGAGAGAGAGAGAGAGAGAGAGAGAGAGAGAGAGAGAGAGAGAGAGAGAGAGAGAGAGAGAGAGAGAATAAGGGTCTACGCAGGCAAACGCCCAGCGATACACCAGCTTTGTTTCAGTCTTGTTTCCCCAACATCAGGTCCAGTCAAACACCCAGTTTCAGAGAGATGCTGGAGAGAAGCGTTTTCACTCTGCGCTGTATGTGCAGACGAACGAGATGCTGGGGCTTTGCCCTTTGTGTCAGCGACCTTGCCGTCAAAGCGCTCAGAGGAGAGAGCGCCACCGAGTGGAAACGCGAGCACACTGCCGGCTTCTGCTGCAACCTGTGTTTGTAGCAAGCAGGAGCAGAATCCCAGACAAACGGAGGCGTCTCGGCAGCAGGCTCGTATGTGGACTATAGGGCTGCACAATACACAGCAAATACATCGTTACCACGCCGTCACGGCATGCAGTAGGCCGGTTGTTCTTACGTGTGAGGTAACTATTTATATAACATGCCTTCAGGCTTTTTTCTGACAGTAAAATCTTTGTCGACTCTCCTTATGTCATGAAGCACCACAGGTTTGGCAGGACGGTAACGTCATTAAGAAACCAAAACTGATTTGTTTCAATGTCAAAACGGCAGATCTCAGGCAAGAAACAACTTGTCTTTTTTTATTGTTATTTTTTATAAAATCTTGCTGCTGAGATGCAAATATTGGATTTAATTTGTATTTCCAGTTGATAGATAGACCGCTCATTAACTGCGGTTAATTCTTAGCATGAGCCAAAAGCAAATAGACATCCAGATATTTTAAGTTGTATTAAAAAGAAGTATCTATGGCAAGCCATATCATTATCGCATGATTTATATCACACGTTTTCCTAACATCGTTCAGCCATAATGCAGAATAAGCTGATCAACAAGGACATCACACAATCAGGCATATTTTCAACTAAAGCTACCAAACTTGGGACGTTATATAAAGAAAAGTCCAAATATTCAGATTATCCTGCCAATCACTGACCAGAGCAGATTTCAATGTTGCTAGCATTAATAATTGGCATCTGACATTTTGAAACACTATGAATTTTACACACACACGCACGCACACGCACACACACACTATATTGTTTTAGACTTAACTGGCTTTAATAGATCCAAACACACACAGGGAAGCACCTTGCACTTTCTTCATTACCCTGGGAAACACACTAAAGAGTTTGAAATCTCTCTTTTCACAAGTGTGTCAAATTCTACTTCCCCCCCAGTCAAATTGTCCACAAGAGCATTCTTTCAGAGACAAAGAGGACCTTGGGATAAATCTTAGGGTTGGAAAATGACCTAAACATGAATAGCAATCAGCAACGTGTCCTTTGAAACATTGGTGACACCTCCACATCTGAGTGTGTGTGTGTGTGTGTGTGTGTGTGTGTGTGTGTGTGTGTGTGTGTGTGTGTGTGTGTGTGTGTGTGTGTGTGTGTGTGTGTGAGGTCATTAACTAAGTGGTGTATGTTTAATGGATGAATGAGTGACCTGTGACCTCTCTTCCTGCTCCATGACCTCAGCGGCAGCACCAGGGTAACATGTTGAATCAGACAACTCCTCACATCAACCTCAGCACAGCATGGATGGTGTGAGGGTTTCATTATCTGCTTCTCCCCTCCTTTATATGAAAAATGGGAACAGATTGAACATCTAGAATCATAAGTTCCTAAGCATATCCCTGTCTAAATCCTATATTTTTTTTAAAAACACAAATACTCACCTTTCTGCCTTTTCAACCCCCACCCCTCCCTTTTTTTTTTAGAACAAGAGTTAAATGTTCAGTTTTCGAATAGTAACATATAAAAGACTGGGCAAACAGACTGAACAAATGAATGTGTAGACGGACCGACAGACGGATGGATGGACTATCCTGACTAATCGGGTCCTGGAAAATCCACCCATTCTTTTGCAACGCTGAAAACTTGCCAAAGAAGCTTGAAGAATTTTGTCAGAAGTCGAGCAGGAACTAAGCAGAACTAGCAGCAACCTACACAACTGACTAGTTGCTCAACAAAGAAAATATCACACAAAAATCCAAGAAATTTAACAGGACTGTTGCCAATAGGGGGCCGGTGTTCATCTTAGCGCTTTATCGTTATTGTGAAAAATTACTTATGATGAGAATTTGAATTTATCTTGAAAATAATAAATTCCAATGAATGATGTCTGAAAACCTCAAAAACTGGCTTTATTGTCAGGATTGTTACTTTTGCTATTTTCTCCAATGGCGGTTCCTTTAGTGCATCAACAAATATTGATAGTAGAAGCTATTAGTAGTCTTTTATCATCACCTTTATCATTATCACAATAGCACTAGAATACATTGATATAAAATTGAAAGCCCATAAGCCTAGTTGCTAAACACAGTTCCACAAAGCAGGTCATTCCAACTATAAAGAAACCTGTTTTTTTTTAAATACTTGTTAGTCTGAAGCCAAGGTACAAACTCCCCTCAAGGACATCAACTCTCCTAGCAAATGTTATCTTGCCTGTTTTGCTAAACAAGAACATTTAATTTACTTTAGAATTTTTTGTCTTGACCTATTAGTGTTGCACTAATTAGGACAATAGAAATATTGTCCCACAGGTAAATACCTTTTCCTTTTTTTTTTTGGAACTTTATGCCCTAAACCAATGTTTTGTCACAGGATTAAAAATGGTATTGAGTATTTTTCTTGGCGTTACTGCTTTTTTAATCAGCTCTAACATCATGTAAGGTGGTAACGTTGCTAGAATTTACACATTCCCTGTTCTGTAAACAACACAGTCACTGGTTTTAATGAGCAAACAAAGTGAAGACTAAAGTCACCTTGTTTACAGTCGCAATAAACAGGAGAGCGCATATCACAAAGAATCCTTTCTTCAGATGGGACACTGCTGCCCCCGCATGGACAGATTAGGGACTGCGCTTTTGAGATTGAACCTGCACACACTTCTCACTCCAGGCCTCTGTAATGGACTACATGGCATTTGGGGATGGGGGGGGGCAGCACTTTAGGGAGGCTGGGGGAGGGGGTGGGGGCAGATCAGGATAAACACAAGATGTTTTTCACTCACTGTGTTTGCAAGCATGGACGGAGGGCAGGGAGAGCACAGGGGGTAACAATGAGGACCCTGTGCTCCAGATCTAGTACTACCCCACAGCCGTAAAAGGGGGCAGGCCTGAGGTCACCACCTTGCATTATGTCAGCACAGTGAATGTGACCATTTATCTAGCAGAACTGCTGATTTAATGTCGCGAGTACGACTAAAGGATGGCAAAAATAAAAAATAAAAACGCTAAAAGCACTGAGCCTGTAGTTGTCAAGTTGCAAGAATAAACTGCAGTCACATTGAAAGCAATACAAAGACCCCAGACAGGAAATGTTAGCTTGTTTCAGAACTACAAACCAATACAGAACTAAGAAATAAACAATAATTTAAACATTTTCAGGGCCAGCATACAGTAAGTGACGACAAACACTGTAATTAGTTAGTATTGTCCTTAATTCAGGTAAATATACAACATTAGCTGTTATCACAGAAGCAAACTCAAGATATACTGTTTGCTTTGACCTCCTACACTATTGTGGCTCTGGCAATCAATTCATATTGATCGATGTCGATAATTATCAGCAAATTCAAAACATATTTTAAATGCAGCCCTGGCCATTTTATACTGTTGCTTGGCGACCCCTTTTTTTAGATACAGAACACACAAACACTGAATTCAAACTCAAGCCTTTATTCAACCAACTTTTTACCAAAACTGCAAGTTCTTAAAAAAAAAGAAAAAAATCACACATGCACTCTGAACTCTTTGAAGGGGGCGGAGCTTGTTGAGGGAGCGTTCCTGGGTCTGCATTTGTGATTGGTTGGGAGGATTTAATGACTGTAATATTAACCTACATGAAAGAATGCACAATGAAGGACAAATGTGACTCTATTGAACTCTTTATTGACCCTTTTTTTTCTATCAATCGATATATATTGTTATTGGATTATCGTCCAGCCCTACATCTTACAAGTACCTTGGACAAAGAACAGCATCCCCACAGCATGATGCTGCAACTACCATGTTTTTTTACAGTGCAGATGGTGCATTCAGGGTGACACGCAGAGTTTTCTTACTAATTAGCCAGCTTCTGGCGGAAACTGTCTGCATTGCCTTGATTTTTCAGGGATATCAGAGAAAACGGGGCTGCGTGAAAACGCACAGAACTTTTCAGGTTCTTATTTCAGTTCCAACTAACAAAGACAAGATACAAACTCAGTTAAATACATCTGAGTTTGTGGTTGTAACCTGGCAACATGTCAAAACGTTGACGGGTTATGAAACTTTTGCAAGGCATTTGAAGACAATGCATGCTCTAAATTTTAGAAATCAGGGGCCCTTTCGTTTGAAGGGGGTAGATAAGCGGGGTGATTGAGTGTTTACGATGGCAGCAGAGGCCCTGATGGAAAGAAGGTGAGGCCGAGTCCAAACAACCAATGACTTACTGAGCAGAAGAGATACTGAGACAAACAAAAATTGTGGTTCGACTGCAAACATGGGCACCGACTGCCACTGGCTCATGTGAGCGAGTATTTGTTCTGCTTTCCTGTTCCAGAGTCGGCATACATCATATTTTCTGTAATTACTGGTGAGCCAAAAGGGAAAAAATGTTTGAATGTGCTGCTCTGTGAACCACTGAACCACACTGCTTGAGTTTTCATCATCGGACGCTTTTTGAGGGGTTCCTTTCCATGAGACCTTATCCCATATTTATTTTTTAATCAACAACAGCAGAACAAAGCTGACAACGATTAAACAGCCGAGTGAAGATCCGGATTACTTCTGGATCGCTCGAGAAAATTATGGCTTATGCAAAACGTGAGGTCATGCCCTAATATCAATGGTTAATATCTACAAAGGATACTAGTTTATACTTTAATTTTAGTGGCATTTTCTGAGGCTTGTCCATAAAAAAAAGACACGAAATCCCTATAGATGTACAACTGTAACCATAAACCTTCTGTAACAAGTCAGAAGGGACTGTGAGGCTCAGGCCACATGCAAGCTGCCCCGGAGGTTTGGTGAGATCATATGCAAACCATGGTAACTTGATACGCAGAGGGTTTTTATCACTCCATCGGTTCCAACAGCTTCAAAAGCTCAAAAAATGCATATCTCTGAGCCCAGAGGGTGCTGCAACAACATCAAGGGTGTGAAATGAATTATAAACGCAAAAGATTTCATAAAAACGAAGAAGGCAGTCAAGAAAACAACACGGCTTATGCATCGAGGTGCAACACCCAAACTTTGCTTCCCTGCGCTTAAAAGGCAGCGCTTTTTCATCAGCACATGTTGTAAAAACCATGCCCAGCACTTTCTTATGGATCAAAATCAAATCAATTATATAAAGGCTAAGCTACAA
The DNA here is from genome assembly GCF_011125445.2 of Fundulus heteroclitus. Taxonomy (NCBI): domain Eukaryota; kingdom Metazoa; phylum Chordata; class Actinopteri; order Cyprinodontiformes; family Fundulidae; genus Fundulus; species Fundulus heteroclitus. The sequence goes on along the minus strand of NW_023396945.1, from coordinate 1,058,905 downwards.
TGGTAGGATGGTTTAGATCAGACCATAGTCATGTGTGAGAATGGCCCAGTCAAAGTCCAGACCTAAGTCTAAATTAGTAACAGCAGCAAGACCTGAAAATGTATGTTCATAAACACCTGTCATCCAGCCTGAGCTTGAGCTCTAAAAATATATCAATAAAAAATTAAGTCTCTTGATGTGCTTAACCTTAATTTGTTTCATAGGTGTCTTCATCAGCCATTCAGTCGATTTAACAAGAGCAATCAAACAACCGGATAGTCAAGCTAACCTACAAGGAAAAGGTACAGCCCTTTCTGAATACACCATCCATCATATTTTAATCCATAAAGAGATGAAGATCCAGGATCACTTGAATAGTGACAGGAAAAACACACTGGGACTCAACAAAATTAATCTCAACCAGCCCCATCGTTTCTGTGTATGCAGAAGAAAAAAAGACACAGCCCTCAAAGAAAATAAAAGAACAGCATACCTGCTTTAAATAATGCACAGCGGCCTGGTTTGGTTTTGATGGGACAAAACGAAGTTCCAAGATGACCACGGCCTCCTGGAGTAAAAACAAACCTTCAAGTGTCAGAAAGCTCACTTTTACATCTCTTCCAACAGGATAACTCAAAACATCAACGGCAAACGCACTCTGAGAAATCAGGCTCTCTCGGCGAGCACAGATCCTAACCCTGTTCAACATCCATGCATCGATCCCAATGAGGATGATAGCCCATCCTGAGCAGATTGATCAGGACCAATGGACCTAAGTACCTGATGGTAAACACAGATGTCTTACTGTGGCTTGTTGGCACCGTTTCCTGCAAAGCTGCTGCTTCTAGATATTAAAGAACCCGTTTTGATTTTATTTATTTAATTATCTAAACAAAAAGATGAACTACGAACAAGAAAATCTGACCTCACACTTAACCAGAAGGTGGCAGTAGAGAGGGGCTATGTGGACCTCCACACACTGAGATGTTCCCGTCTTCACAGAATTACATGCCACAGTAATGACTGTCCATGACGACCCACTGGCACCACAGGACTGGACTGCGTCTCATGAGCTTAGCAGGCGAGGGAGGAACAGAACCGTGCTTCCTGTTTGGACCACACACACACACACACACACACACACACACACACACACACACACACACACACACACACACACAGACGGGGACTATCTTCTTCTCTTTGGCTCAGACTTTTCCTTTCCTCTGATCGACCCTGAAGATCTGCTATGATCTTTGAGCCTCGCCGAATCCCTCCCTCCTTAGATACGTTCATAATGTGTAGGGATAAAACATCACATTTCACCTTACATGCCATAAAAGCGTGCGAGTAGATGAGATTCATTTCATATAAACCACGTCTTATCAGCCCTGCCTACTTCTATTTTCAATTTGTCTGTAAAGCAGCAATAATATAAGCGTTGTGGCCACCAGGGGGGAAAAAAAAAATCCTTCCCACACAGACATGCAGGAAATGGCTAATATCTCCACACAATTCAGTCTGTAACAATGAATCACCCGAGAGGCGCAGATCTCGTCTCGCTGACAGAATGAGAGAGGGCTCATTCATTGCAGCTGGGTTTACGTTTGAGACGTCTGTGAACGGGAAGACTTTACGATGACTTACCGAGTTTCTCTGATTTTACTCAAGAGGCGAGAACATCGCAGTTATTCCACATTTATAACTTTTCTTGTTTTGCCATCAGGCGACGCTCGCCCACACATATGGCCATGTTAGGTTTCTAGCTTGTGCCGATCCAAAGTGGCCCAAAATGATCATGCAGCTCTAAAACACCCGTCCTCTGCCAAGGTTCCAGATAATCAATCATCTAAGTACAGCTAGAATGATGTTGCTCCTCTGACGGTGTTAAGCAGGCTGACGTGAACAGGGAATTTCACCCCACACTCCCAGCATGACAGACAGTGGGCGTGGAGGCCTTTGTTGTGGCCAAGACAATCAGCTGATGCTGAGATTCTTTGTCCCTTTCACTGAGGATGCCTGTCCTTCAGGTCTGATGGCTAGCGACTCGCTTCGAAACAGAAGGCTTCCGCTCAGGTTACAATCGGCCACATTTGTGGCACACATTTGTATAGAGCTCCCTTCCCTCTGATGCCCCCAAATCAAATGGACTGCAACCAATTGGAACCTACGTTTATTTTTAACCTCTGAGGTGTGTTAGAGAATGTTATTGTGGAGCACATTTAACCCCTTTAGACACCAGGATTTCAGTCCAAACAGGCCTTTTGACACCTGAAAAAGGTTAAAAAACAGTTTTTCTTCAAACATATATGTTAGATCAGATGTGGTCTTCATTTAGAGGTCTCAGGAGAAAGGAAAATGCATGTCTGAAGAGAAACTGATCATTTTTAGGTATCAAAAAGCCCATGTTTAGACTAAAGTTCTCGTTAGGTTGCAAAAATGAAAAGTCATTGTTGTAGAAAAAGCAACTGGAAGTCCCGTTTAAAGTTTGCTGCAGGCCATGTCAGGGCGCAGCAAACGTTTGGATGAAGGTGCTCATGTCTAACGAGACCAAGACTGAACATCCTGGAATGAATCCAAAACAACCTGGACTTCTTAACGCTGCTTATAACTCTGAAACCTGGCCATCATGCTCGGGTGCTTTACATTACATTACAGGTTTTGATCCAAGCGTATCCCCGCGTCAGGATGGTCCAATCAAAGCGCAGTCCTGCATCCAATCGAGAGCTTATGTCAAGGCTTAAAAATGGACATCCACAGATGCTTATCATCCAAGCTGTCTGAGACCGATCAGAACAGCTCACATCTAATTCATTCTCCTTACCGTTCATACCGAGCCCGGTTCTGCCGGAGGTTTTTCCTTCCCGTTAATGGGTGGTTTTTCTTTCCACTGTCGCTTCATGCTTGCTCAGTATGAGGGATTGCAGCAAAGCCATGTACAATGCAGATGACTCTTCCTGTGGCTCTATGGTTCCCCAGGAGTGAATGCTGCTTGTCGGAACTTTGATGCAATCAACTGGTTTCCTTATATAGGACATTTTTGACCAATCTGTATAATCTGACCCAATCTGTATAATATGATTGAACTTGACTTTGTAAAGTGCCTTGAGATGACATGTTTCATGATTTGGCGCTATATAAATAAAATTGAATTGAATTGAATTGAATTACCAACCCTCTCTATTGCCCCCCCCACCCTCCCATTCTTCTCTCATCCCGCTTCGACATGCAGCTCACATGATTTGCTCCAAGCGTTTGTCCTCCACTCCACCCGGGCAGGCTGCAGCATTGATGGGAAGAGCACCACTGGCTTGAGGCGTACAAATCTGTTCGCCAAAGGTCAAACCACTGAGGTCTTATCCAGCAGCACACAACTCATGCAGGTCAGGGACCCCGCCCAGACACAGCAGGACATCTGGCCCACTCCCCGGGTAGCTGCTCACTGGTCCTCTTATCAGGACAGCTGCTCGTACAGAAGATCTTTAGATCTAGTTGAGAATCTGTGACAAGACCTTAAAAAATTTTCCTAGATGCTTCCCAGCCAATCTCAGGGTTATTTTGCGAAGACGAATGATCAATAAGACTCACAGATAAAGGTGGTGCTATCAAATATTGACTCAAGCGGCTCATTATTGGGGTCATCAAGTGTATTTTATGCCCTGTCGTCTGATGCTTTGTATCACCTGCCGCACCACAACAATGACCCACAAAAAAAAAAGTTCTTACAGAACTATGACAAGATGCGTGATGTGTAAAGCTAAAAGAAAAAGCTAAAATATCATTGGTTTCATTCAACACCTGAGTTCAACTTCAGGGCTGAGGCTCCATCAAAGAACAGCAGCAGTGGTTTCCATTTCACAGCTGAAGAGGGTCATTTATTTCACCTCAAATGAATCTGAAATGACTTCAATAATTTTGAAGATACTCCCCTTTAATTTGCCTAAATTTAACCAATGAGGGAAAAGTTCCACATTAGGACATATTTGTGTTTAACAACCCCACCAGGGCCATGCTGTTTGCCACCTCTGCCGTCAACACCACCCTTTAAAACTTAACAAGGTTGGGAGGGACCTGATGCCATTCGTCTGTGAACAATCACTCTCAGATTTTCCATCTAAAGATCCGGAAAATTCAGAGATTTCCTGAGAGCAATAACTCCAACCAGGTTCCCAAGGCCGACAGCCTCACAGATCCTCTACCATACTTAGCAATGGGCCTGGGGTGCCACTCTAAATATCCATCTACTGTTTGATACCTGGTGGTATAGATTTGTGATGGTTGGACAGGGAAGCCTTTTTTCCCCAGACACCCTTCCAAACATGTAGATAACGTCACATGGTTGTCGCTGAGAATTTCTAATCTCAAAATGGCACATATTGAAAATAATCCCTTTTTTCAACCTCCCATCCTCCTGAAAGTACAAGGTGGCATAATTAATAAGGGTCTGCATTCAGCCTAGGGGCCTTTCTCTAACCTCAAATTTACACCCCAGGTAATCGGATTACTAATTTAAAGTTCATAGACACATGACTAACTTAAAAAAAAAAGCAAAGCAAAGCACTAAACGACAATTTAGTCGGAGCACCAGAGATTTTGTAAACCTCTGCACCAGGGGTAGCCGTTAGCGAGGTGGGAGCTATACACGAGGTCAGGGAGGTGGCTGCAGAGATGTGGGGCCACGTTCAAACTACGCTGCTCAGATGAAAGGGATTCAGGCCGACTGAATAAATGCTTTGTTGCTTACAAGATATTATCACAGGACAACTGAACGGACAGTTTTCTGTCTGCCTAAACCTTCATTCTCAGTTAGTGGCAATTCTTTTTTTTTTTTTCTTCTCAAAATGTGTTAGCTCTCAAGCTAAAACCCAGTCATTCTTTAGTACATAACATGTCAAATAAACACTAGTTTGAACCTCCGCATGATTCCAGCTGCCTGCTCTCCTCCGCACAGGAAAGCTAGAGAAAAGGTCCGTGCACGTAACGGTCTGTGAGGTTTACAAAGCGCTGTGTGGGAGCAGGCGTCCTTTTGGAGTCAGCTCATTTCATGCAGAAGGGCACACACACATGGCTAGGAAAGTATCCGCACGCTGACAGATATATATCCCAGGAGGAAAATCAGCATTTAGATGCACTTACGCTGTCAGGAAAAGTTAGGACTAACAAATGCCAACATACTGAGGTAGTTTTATGGGTCGTCCTCAAAAAGCAAAAGCTGGAGAGAGGTACCGACTGACTCCAGTGGATACAGTGGGTGACACAAAATAACTGTCATTTTTTTCCCCTCCAAAGTAAAACAGCTGACTGAACATCCTCCGGATGTCACTTTTTTTTCACTGCCATGGGGGTTGTAAAAAAGATGAGGGTTTGTAATCCTGAGACCTTGCTTGCCTGTGGAAATCCTTGAACAACTGTCGAAATCTATCCAATAGCATTTTTAGATATTTCAGTCTGGTTCCAGAACAAAACTTGTGACGGGGCACGCACGTTAACGAAGCCGCCTCCGAGAACAACAAATACGGCAGAGTCTGGCCTCGCAGGCATGATGGATCAGACAATAAGGGACTGAACTGAATCGCAGCAGAAAGCCAGCTTTAATACCTCTGCCCACCAACAGTAGCGGATGTTTGAAAAGTTCCAGAGGCGAGGCCTTCCTTCTATTAAAAAAAAAAACCTGGATGAAAATCTTACAAGCACGGAAAGATCAGAGACAGCTCAAGAAAATTCAAAGAGTACAAAGAGCACTCCAGAGTTTAAAGTAATTCCAGATGAACTACAGAATGCTGTCGCTATGCCAAGCATTATGTTAGTTGAATGGGAAGACATCAAAGTCTAGCACATAAACGTGGCACAATCCAAACAGTGAATTACCTGGTTACATAATGCTCTACAGCTCTAGGTTTTGATTGTTTTAGGAATGTGTGCCAAAGATCGTGTTGTGGTTTCTGAACCAGTCTCCCAGCTGCATGGAGTCCTGCGGAGGAAGCCAGGCATTGATCAGCTTCACAAAAGGGGAGAACAATGCTTGACGGTGACAAAGGTCAACTCTCAAAGATGAGAAAAGGAAATAAGGTCGGCCGATGTTGGATGATTATGAGACCCTCTTCAGAGCGTCCTTTTTGTTTTGGCAACTTTTTGTTCTTCTGCACAAATAAGTGAAGTTGAACCTCAAGCCAAACAAGCTTTGTATGAGAAGAAGCACTCCGGCCCATCTGGTCAGATGGGTGTATGGCGGTTTTCAGGTGAATGTGAGAAAAAACCCGGAGCCAAGTCAAAAAATCTCCTACGGAAGTCAAAATTGTACCTTTAAAAAAATGCTTATACAAACTGCTTTAACTTCAGCACAGGCAAATCAACACAACCCCTAAGTTAAAATTAGGGCTGTGCATAAAAATCGATACAAAGATTAATATTGATATTTTTAAAAACTATTTAATATCAATAACCTGGCTTTCAATATCGATATACTTCTCAACCCCTAGGGGGCGTTGTTACAGCGCGTCGTTACTATTCACAGCGAGGAAGTGCAAGTGAGACAGATTTGCGGAATGGCCGACAGGATTTTAGAAGCGCCTTTGTCCCTAAAATCAGACGTTTGGGCACATTTTGGGTTTCTGTGATACGTTAAATGCATTGGACCAAATGCACTTTATGTTCCTGTTAATATATCAGCGTTCAATAAATTGAACATAAATATAATATTTGGCTGGTTTTGTTGATTGAATGACTTTGGGCATTAATTTGAAAGTAATAAATATTGATATTGGAGTCAAATCAAATCAAGCTGAGCTATATCGAAAAATCGTATTGTATCGGCTCATCCTACTTAAAATTCTAAAATAGACATGGTAAACAATATGCGTAAACTACCATTAATGTCCTGATTAATCAAACTAAATCAAACTAAAAGAACTACATCGAAAGACTACGGTCTCTGTCTGCTCTCGTTTCAATAACACAATATTGCTACGAAGGCAAGATCAAGTAAAGCTTTTAGTCGCCACATCCACAAATACCAGTTGAAACGCTTTCAAGAACAAAACAAATATCTTAATGGGATCCACAACAGCACACCTGTTGTCTACTCCAAAAAACGTGTTCTGTAATTTCCGAAGTCTAAAAAAAAAAACCTCAGAAAATGTTCTACGGTACTAACCAGCATGGTATCATCCTGTTTTTTAAGAGATAGTGTGAAAGCCTGCATTACAGATTGGCCTGGCATGAAAAATGGATAAATAAGAGATGTAGGACAGGCACAAACGACACCAGAGACTTCTGAAGAACAATTTACAATCGCTGTTCATTATTTCAAACATGGCTCCATCATAGACTGTAAGTACATTTCTGACCCACCGCTGTATTTTAATGTTTCTGGTTAGCTGACCTTCCCTGCTGACGCGTGGACTCTTGTGTTGGTATATTTTCACCAGCTTATCAGTAGCTTTTTAATTGCAATAACCAAACCACAAGCACCACGGATGAGCACCTGAGGAGACGACACTGGGCGGCTGTTGGCGGGCCGACAGGAAAGAGGGCGACCGCCAGCATCGAGCTGCTAAATGCGGCTCTGTGAAGCTAGGACGGTGGTGTGTCTGTGAAAAGTGTTTACTGAGATGTTTACATGTGAGCTTGGCTGATGTGCCGCCAAGACTGGGTCTGTTTATGCGGATCCTGCACAACAACTCCATGTTTAAAATCGCACTGAAATGTGATGATATCCAAACAATCCAATTTCAAATCAGACAAACTTGGAAACAACACCCATAGTCATAAGTCTGTTGCTCGTTACGTGGACGTTTGTCTTCAAAATTCCATTTTATGTAAAAGCTGTAATCAAAACGGATTATTTTTCCTTTTTGGAATGGCACTCATGGCTGAACTAAGGCCTATTTTTGTTTATTTCCACTTCAGTTTGATGACATTTCATTTTCTGATTAGTCGCATCTTTCATTTTACAATCAGAGCAGCAGGGTACAGGTTGAATATCGTGAAAAAGCAAAATATTTTTGTGACTCATTTCAAAAAGTGAAACCCATATTGAATCATTACACAGAGTAAAATATTCCAAGCCTTTATTTCTTGTAATCTCTATGACGCCTTACAGATATGGAAAATCTAAAATTCGGTGGCTCAGAAAATTAGAATACTACTTTAGGTCAATTGAAAATGGATTTTAAACAGAAATGTCCGGCACCTGAAAAGTACTTTTAACTTATTTGCACTCAATACATAGTGGGGCCTCCTCCTGCATGGATTACTGCATCAATGCACTGAGGCATGGAGGTGATCAGCCTGTGGCACTGCGTAGGTGTGATGGACGCCCAGGTTGCTTTGACAGCTGCCCTCAGGTCATCTGCATTGTTGGGTCTGGTGTCTCTCTTCTTGGGATTCTCTTTGGGATCCATGTCAGGCCATTTTGTTGGCTCGTCCAGCAGGGACACTGTGGTTATGAAGCAGCTTTTGGCACCCTTGGCAGTGTGGGCAGGAGCCAAGTCCTGCTGCGAAAAGAAATCAGCATCTCCATAAAGCTTATAGAGAGAAGTATGAAGGGCTCTAAACTGTCCTGGTAGGAGGCTGCGTTGTCGGTGGACCAACACCAGCAGATGACTCCCTCCCCCCCAAACCATCAATCACTGTTGAAACTCCACTCTGGACTTCCAGCAATGTTGATTCTAAGCCTCTCCACTCTTCCTCCAGACTCTGGCACCTTGATTTCAAAATGAAATGCAGAATTTACTTTAATCTGAATGGCAGACTTTGAACCACTGAACAATCGTTCTGATCTTTTTCTGCTTAGCCCAGGTAAGAAGCATGTAGCCCGTGTGCGGGATTCGTCTGTGCATACTGAGTCTTGGTGCATCGACTCCAGGCTTAGTCAATTCCTTCTGAAGATCTCCTAAATTCTTGAAGAGATTTTGTATGACAATCCTCTTAAGACGGCGGTTCTTCCTGTCACTGGTGCACCTTTTCCTACCACACGTCTTCCTTCCACTCAATTTTCTGTGAATATGCTTGGATACAGAACTCTGAACAACCAGCTTCTTCAGCGATGACCTTCTGTGGCGTCCCCTCCTTGTGAAGGGAGTCAGTGACTGTCTTGTGGACATCTGTCCACTCAGCACTTCTCCCCATGATTGTGTAGCCTACAGACCCAGCGTGAGAGACCGTTTAAAGGCTCGGGAAACCTTTGCAGGCGTTTTGAGGTCATGAGTTTCCACTATTTAACTCTTTCACAAAATATTTATTTTCTGAGACATTGAATTTTGGGTTTTCCTCGTCTGTAAGCCATAATCATCAAACTTATAAGAAATAAAAGCTTGGAATACTGTATTTCACTCTGTGTAATGAATCTGCAGTATATAGTACTGTATATGACATTAACGTTCTCAAATGAGTGATCGTCGTAAAATCAGTGTGCAAATACAAGGACTGCTTGGACAAAATATTTGGAAATATATATAATTTGAAGTGCCCAACATTAATGCCAGTCACAGGGCTGTATAACAGTGAGGGAATTTAAAGTTAATTGCCACCCTCGCAGTGACATATCTGCCCAATATCAAGCAAGATTACTCTAAATACATTTATAACACGTACTTCATTTTATTCACTTTTGACATGCTGGAGGTGGGTCCTTATACATGTAATTCATACTTTAAAGTGCAAACCAATGTGTCCTTTGTGTGCGTGCCGCATGTATGTGTGTGGGGCAGGATAACCAGAGAATGTTTATTGGTAAAAATGAAATTAAATTAAATTGAAGGAAAGTTAGGCGATAAGATTAAGCCAAAAATAATTTTATAGAGTAAATATAAAACAAAGAAAAGGTTATTAATTGCAGCTAAGTTTGTCCCTCTGCATCTAGCTTCCTATAAGTCACTTGAACGGAGCAATTACAGCCTCTTTACCTTGGAGGAGACAACATAACGACCCTTTGGCTTGGATTATAGCACAACAGCACCTGGACCCGGGCAGCTTAAGGGATTTAGAAACATTTTAGGCACAATAAAGGCAGCACTGGATTATGGTCATTCCTGTCTTATATGTCAAATTAGTGTCTCCTGCAAGTATATCATTGTTTCATTTTATTTCTTCTACACGTCGTTCTATTGACCGCTTAGTGTTTCAACAGAAATATTTTCTTGGATGTTTGTTTGAAACAGGTGAAGACAGGAGCCCGTGTCTCAATGAGACTGAGCAGGATGCATAAAGACCAATGGGGAGCCATAATTAATGAGCCCAAATATGGCAATAGGTCATAGATGTCCACAAACGAGCCCAGAAATAGGACCGCTGCATTCTGGGAAAGGAATTACGTGTGGCATCGTTTTACCTCTCCTGTGATGTCTCCATGTGTTTCGGCTGGTCCTGCGGACCCGCATATGCTGCCGTCTCGCCCCCTGGGGTGGTCGCGCCGGTGGTATCACCTAATTGATGCCTGCCTCAGCTGCCTGCCGGTGACGTCGCTCCAATAGCGTCGTGCCATGACGGAAGCCCCCCCCCCCCCCCACTCGTCCGCGCTCCGATTCGCATGCACTTTACGGAGCCACTGCAGCTGAAATCCCGCTGAAATACTACCGCGTCGCGCTCGCTGAACGGGAGTCACAACCCGGGAAACGAGGCTCCCAGAGAGCCGGGGGAAAGTTACGTAACACCGTGACAGATCCCCCCTCCCAAAAAACAAACAAACAAAAATAAAAAACACAGACGATACAGAGTGGGGTGGGGGCGCATACGCTTTAGTGCAAATGAATCACGGAAACGTGATGTCCCTCGTAAAAAATAAAAATAAAAAAACAGCCCCGAAAACCCAAATAATCAAGAAGCCATGGCTGATCAGAGGAGGTGTGGAATCAGCTGTGATCCGACAAGTCCCCAGGGGCCACTTTAGATCCTCCACCGGGGCTTGGATGGAGAGAGGAAAGAAAAAACACACACACACGCCTTGCACCATGTGTCTAACCCCAGCGTCAGCAGCCGCAACGTCACACGCGAACAAACAAACAAACTCTGCAACCCAAACAAACGCGTCCCGTCCACTGAGCGGAACAATCACCCCCTCCAGCACCGCCGCCCCGCCTCCGCCCCGCTTACCTCCGATGGTGACCCGCTTTCTCCTTCTTCCCCTTCGGCCGCCTCTTCCTCGCCTGAATGGCCATCACTGCCGGTGCCAAGTTCAGCGACGTTGAAGAAGTCCAGAGAAGACAGGAGGGAGGACAGAGAGACAGAGACAGAACATCATCATCACCACCATCATCATCATCATCGGGGTTTAAAGCTGGCTGCCACGGGTCATGCAGCGCCGCCAGACTTAAACGTGGGCATGAGCCAGTAAAGCGGAGCGGGTCGGAGAGGTACGCACCTTTCTTGGAGCTCATGGTTTCTGCTCTTCCCCGTCAGCAGGAGCGGGCAGTACGGTGGTGGTGGCGGCGGCGGCGGCGGCAGCAGCAGCCGGGTCCTCTCCCTCTGTCCCCGCTCACACCGACCTCATCCGCGTTTGGACGACACGCGCGCCCTCTGTCGGCAGCGGCGGGAATTGATAGGGATGATTGGGTGATTCGGATTTAGCTATTTTACAGAGAGGGTGCATGTTACATTGCTGCACAAATACACAGTAGTGGCAAATGTGCTCGATTGCAGCTCAGGGCTGCTTTTCATTTGCCGGCAGGTTGATGACATAACATTTATACAGAAGGCGCATCACACTCAGCAGCACTCCACGTGAATCCACAAACATCAGACTAAGACAATTAAACACGGAATGGGGGGGAAACTGATGATACATAACATGTATGAGTTCCACAACAGCTATGAGAGGAGCCATGATTGACAGACTATATATTTTTTTTTTTAAAACGCTATTGTTCGTATTTGACATGACTGGTCAATAGCAACAATAATGATGACAAATCTTAATTTTGATACAATTTCACATATGGGCAAGCGGTAACAGTGGAGAGGAAAATCTCTCTTTTAGCAAAATGAAACAGATAGACATAAACACAGGATGTGTTGATGTCACAGCTGGTGTTGTTGGCAATAACTACCTGCCAATAAAAACATGCAAAGTTGATAGGCTCTATGATGGCCAAAAGAAACGTGTAATGAAAAGATGTTCATTGCTACCTGCTTGGCAGCATAAGGACTATAATGTATCGCAATGCAAGAAAAAGGCTCAGCTGTTGGCCTTTTAAAGTAGATATTGTGTCTGCCTCCCTTATTGAAACTGGGAGCTGGTTTTACAGGAAAACAGCTGAAAGCTCCACCTCCCATTCTACTCTACACACCAAGAACCACAAGTTATTCCCACACAATAACGAAAGCTTATTTTTCAGGCTGTATATATATATATATATATATATATATATATATATATATATATATATATATATATATATATATATATATATATATTCCCGCATCATTATAGGTTTAGGTCAACTGAAGTATTAGATGTAGTCGGTTCACTCTGTCATCTTCAGTTGAGAAATGAATAGTGTGAGGCCTAGTGGTGTTATTTCTTGTGTCTGCAGGTTCCATGTAACCTGTGTGTGTCCATAGCCAGTGTCTGTCTCATCAAAAATTTTATTATGTTAACACATAATGAGGCTAACGATTTTCAATGAAGATCATTAAATCAGTTATATAAAAGTGACCATAGGTTGAAAGAATTTAAATAACATAGGATCCAGAGACCAATGATCCAATGAATGGCCTTCATAAAAATTACTGTCTAATGTGAAGAAGTACAAGACAAGAAACTGGCTTAATGTTATACTGCTGGGATGCCTTTGCGCAAGATTGAGTGCCAGTTTATGTCATGCAGTGATCCCACTATGACAGCTGTGTCAGGTCCAATGACGAGAAACCCTAATCAGAAAAGGCACCGCTGGGATTCGAACCCAGGATCTCCTGTTTACTAGACAGGCGCTTTAACCAACTAAGCCACGGCGCCACATAACTTGACCAACGTGTTGACTTTTAAATAGCTACACAACACTCCCTGTGTATTGTTTTGTGTCATGATACAGTGCATGATAAACAACTCACGAATATACATGTTTTTTTTCTATAATTATTTTGTGTGAGGCTTTCTCAATAGCAGATTTTGGATGCATCTGTATGCACGAAATGAAGGCATATTAGATGTAACTGACATTTTAATTAGTTTGCTGTTTTTTTTTTGTTTTTTTTTTTGGGGGGGGGGGGGGGGGGGGGTCCCAATTGCATCAGTACTCTGGAGTCATGTAATGCAACACAAAGCGCTCAAATGCCTGCATACACATATAAAAAACGACCTTTTACAGAGCAGAGATCTTTTCTGTGCTCTCAATATAGCCTGTATTACAATCTTCATAGTTTTTTTTAATGGATTTGAAACATTACAAGACCCTGAAAGAAGTATTCCATTCATTATGAGAGAGAGAAAAAAATTTAAAATTCTTTTCTTTTTTTTTTCTTTACTCAGAATCCTAAAAGACGACCTCCAGTTGCAACAATGTGGGGGGAAAAAAACTTCCAAAGTTTAGGTTAAGAGATTATTATTATTATTATTATTATTATTATTATTATTACTACTACTATGTGTTGGTAATCATTACAAAGCATATTCATTTCCAATTACTTATTGATTATTGTTTTTATACATTGAGTCAAGTTTTGCAGCACTGGCTGCTTTCTTATGGTTTTTTAATATAAATCTTTATTGACAAATGCAATTACAGAATTCCGTAGGGAATTCAATTACGTACAATGTCAAATTAAGCGTGACATCAGTAACAACAACCAAAGATAAACCCAGCAACCAACAAAACCAAGTAAAGATGGCACTAACAACAAAGGGGGTTACAGTGACATCACAATGCAAGGCTTTTGTGCCAATGACATTTTAGAGCTCAAGACAGTCTTCAGCAAGAATGAGCAGGTTGGATATTGAAGAGTTTCTTTCTGACAAAAGTTCCAGACAATGAAAATAATTCTTCAGTTCATTGTTGAACCCAGCTGCAGAGGGCAAACAGTTTTCCCTTTTTTTTTTTTACAATGTATATGATATGTGCCTATAATGAAAATAATACTTAGCTTTTTTTTTAGGGACAGCTTCAACATACAGCAAACTTTGTAGGAGATCCAAAACAAGAACATGACCTATTATAAACTAGGTGATAACTTCCTCCCAAAACTTCAAAGAAAAAAGTGTTGTACTGTTTTGCTACCCTACCCACAAAAGACACACAATTCCACTTCAAATTTAAATCGCTTCTTCAAAGTTTCAGCAGCAGGGTAGCAATTATTTATTATTTTAAATTGAGTTTTCTCCCACTTTCAAACTGAAACTTTTTACCAACTTTAACAATCCAGGAAGGGTGGGCTTGTTAAACCATATTATCAAAAAAAATAAATAAAAAATGCCATCTACAAATAGTTGAAGTGGCCGGTCTTACCCACAGTGCTTTCTTATAAAGTGTCAGATGTTTAATCCCAATGACATTATATATGTCTGTGGTTTAATCCAAGGAGAGGAGACGCAACTTCTGAGCAGCTACTTGTGTAGGGCTCCCTCTAGAGGCCATTATGCGGATATGTGGTGGAAAAGAGTCCCTCTTTCCTTCATGGAATAACACAAAAATAGCTTATCTTTAACAAGAACTAAAACCAACGTAAAAATAAAAGGCTATCTGTTAGTTTCTCTGTTCCACACCCACACCCACACCTACACACACACACACACACACACACACACACACACGCACAATAATCACTTTTGTCTGTTTAGTCTCGTTGAATGCCCTTAATGCTATTACTATTTTATTAATTTGGTTTGGTTGTTTCTCTAGCCAAGTTGAAATACATTTGAAATAAAAACAAACTTTTGTTGTTTTTGTATTCAACTATCATCATAGAGATGAAAAATCGGGCTATTATTTAAAAAAAAAAAGAGGAGGAAAAAGGACAACTGACCAGGAGGAAGAACACTCAAATGCCAATAACACATAGCCAATACATATAAAGACATTAAAGAATGCTGTGCAAGCTATTTTCCACACATGTTTATAGGTGGATGGTGATAAATACACATCATTTTGTAATTGTATTTGTGGTTTGAACTGGTGTTTTTATTTTTGAGACTGGGCACACTCTTTTGATCTAAAGCAATATAAATTGCTACACAGCCCTCCTGAAATCCTACTCACCCTGTTTTACTTAGAAACAAGCACACAGTCATGCTCCAACATGCAGGCAAGTTGAGGTTTAATGGCACGCATTTGGGCACGTTCCCGTGTGGCAGGAGGAAACTGGAATTGGTAGTTTTGCAGCCGTCAGTCACAGCCACCCTCGACAAGGAGTTTAGGTGAAGAAGACTCAGAGGATGTTGTATTGCTGTCTCCCCTTTCTCTCCTCTTTCTTTTCACCTATTCTCCATTTTAGGCATTTTTGTCTCATCTGTTTCTCTCCTTCCCCTCCCCCCTTCTACTTTCTTGTATCAGTGTCCATTTAACATGAAACAGTCCCAGCATAAATTCTAATAAAGCCTATTGCAAATATAAATCAAGCAGGGCACTACGGTGAAAGCAGTAAGGCTCCACTTATGAAAGTAAAATCTGTTGGGCTCTTTTTGGCATTAAGACAACAATTCTTATTGCCACATTGCCAGACAGGACACAAAAAGAAAAAGAAAAAAAGGAGGGTAGGCAGGAAAAGGTCATTGCTTGCTGCGTACAGAGGGCTCTGTCCAGGACTATTAATGTAGAGTTGAGTGAAAGGAAAAAGTGTGACCGAAAAGGAGGTATTAAGGAGTTGAGTAACCACAAACTCGATCAGATTGTAAAGCTAAACCGGTCAATGAGCTTGGTGGAGAGTCACAAAGTGTGGACTATGGCTGGAGTCAAGTGGTTCTGGAGTCACCAGACCCAGAACTTCCCAGGAAAAAGAACCTGGTACCAAATAAGTGTTACTAAAGGCTGGTTCACACAACAGGATTTTAAAATAGTCGTCTGGTTTTCAAAGCCTTAGAGACACCACGCGTAACGATAAAAAAAAAAAAAAATCCTACGTAAAACAGGTCCTCCTAAAAGGTGTTTGTTAAAGGAGCGGAGCCAATGCGAAAGTGGGGCTCTCATTGATCTCTATTTATTCTGTAAATAGAGATCAGTGGGGGTTTTATGCTCGCTGCACTATGATGCTTTCTGACTGGCTACACGCCACATTCAACAGGCTGCCCGGGAGACCCCACACACTGTAGGATATCGGGGCAAGACATGCAAACATGTTTTATATATATATATATATATATATATATATATATATATATATATATATATATATATATATATATAAAAAAGATAGATAGATACAGATATATAGCTATATAGAAATAAAAGTTTGAAATATAAAGTTTTCCGTGCGATGAATTTATATATTATATGAGGTTTTTTTTATTACATTCCTGAAATAAGTTAACTTTTCAATGTTGTCCTTATCAAGATTTTTTTATTTTGTTATTTAAGCAAATTCAAAATACAATTTCAAAACAGCAAAAAAGTACAATTGAACACATGCCATCCATAACAGTTTCTTCATAAGACAAAAGACAATATAAACTTAAAACAAACTAAAAGTATTTTAAAACTAAAAAAATAATTTAAAAATAATTTAAAACTCAAGTAAGAAAAATATCAAAAGGGAAAATAAAATAAAACAAGAAACACAGGGGTTTAGCTAAAGTATACTGCTATCAAATCTGAAAACTTTAAGGCTTTGTTATTTTCCAGTAATTTAATCGAGGCATGAAAACTTTTAACATCATTTTGGAATGCTTGAAAATTTGGAGAGATTTTAAATTGTCCTTATCAAGTAGCAAAGTTGCACAAGTCAAGTTGCTCGCGTTAAAAGTTTATCCTGAAAAAAAAAATCATGAAACACGTCACTTCCTCAGGGACAGCTCCTTTAACCAATCCCCGATGGGGGCGGGCTTTAGGCTCACATGTGCTTCCGGGGTCTCACACTCCCACGTGTGGAAGACGCTGGCTCTGATTACTTCCCGTCTTCTTCCGAGCATCAACAGAAACAGGTAAACAGGCTTGTCGCTAAATCCCAGCGCTGCTCGCTTTTATTTACGCCTCGCTTCGTTTTGCCTTCGGCCTCCCAGAGATTGTTCCAGCCTCACCTGCTTTAGCACCAACTGGCTTCAGCTGCTAAGTTTTTAAATCATTGTGGTGGGTTTCCTTGATTCTCAGCGTTAAGCTCTGGACTTTGAAGACCCCTCTGCAAGCAGCTGTGGGCTGGAAGATTAGGAGAGTTCTCCAGATCCGCGCTCTCTCCCTGCCGCTCCATCTACAGCATCCTAAACAGTAGGTGGCGTGTCTCTGCTCTGTGATTTATGGCTTTATTTCAGTCACCTAAGACCAGGGGTGTTCAAAGTTTTGGCTCGTGGGCCGAAATTGTCAAGTCAAAAGCACTCAAGGGCCCAAAAATGAATATAAATAAATAACATAACCAAAAGATTTATGTTTTTACCTGCTCTACAAAATATGATCATTTTAAATAAATTATTATTATTATCTGTATTTAGCTCATTTTAATAAATTCATTCCGATCAGGTTAATGCACTAAAGTTTGCATTTGAGTAAAAGTCATTGGATGATTTTGGTCCTATTTACTATGAAACTAAAGGTATTGTAAAAAAGTGTGGTTATAAAATGTTTTCTTATGTGATCTTATGTTGCACCTAACATTCAATTCAGCATTTAAATTGTTAGATTTTGATTTGTTCGTCATCATTTTGCCCTGATTTTAAAAAACAAACAAACAAAAAAAAAAACCAGCAGTGCTGTTTGGTCAAATCTTTCTTAAGATGACGTTGCTTTAGACGAACAGCTTTGCTGTACATAGACTTGGACTGTAGGTAAGCTTGCATTTGCAATAATCTGTTACGGTTAAACCTAATACTTTTATTATTGTTTTTATTATTATTATTCCGTTTCCTTCGTCATCCCCTCCACTGTCTGGAGTCTTTAGCTTATTGTTCACTATGATCTCTAACATCTAGGTGGAGACTTTAGGATGAGTGACAGTCCATTCACTGTCCCAGTTACTACTGCATCCAAGCAGTGTTTTGTAATTTTATTTTGCAAACAATCTTATCGAAACTGGATATACTGTGCGTCTCTAAAACTGATAATTTTCTGTCACAGATCGCCATTGGAAATGGGAACGTTGAAGAGATCATTTTTCTGAGTAATCCACCTGATTGGGGGGTGGTGGCCTAGTGGTTAGAGCAGAGTGCTTCACTTTTGAGAAGGCTGCAGTGACCTGGTTTGAACACTGCACACTGCCACTATGGGTCCTTGTGCAAGACCCTTAGCCCAAGATTGCTCCTCCGGCGCTGTAAGCTGCCCATTGCTCCCTGAGGGATGCAAGTTTCACTGGAATGTAAAATTGCAATGATTTCTTCCTTCCTTCTAGGGCAGGGCGAAATAGATATAAAAAACAGGCATATCCATAAAATCAAAATCATATTGATTGATATCGATAGTTATCAACAAATTCAAAGCACATATTTTAAGTGCAGCCCTGGCCATTTTATGCTATTGCTTATTGTCCTATTTTTAGATGCGGAATCATAAACACTGAAATCAAACTCAACCCTTTATTCCACCAACTTTTTACCAAAACTGCAAGTTTATGCAAAGAAAAAAGATTGCATGCTCGCTGAACTCTTGGAAGGGGGCGGGGCTTGGTGACAGAGCGTTCCTTGGTGTGCGTTTGTGATTGGTTGGGAGGATGTAATTACTGAAGTATTAACCTACATGATAGAATGCAAAGGGAAGGAAAACTGTTATTTTGTTGAACTTTTTACTGACTCTATCATCGATCAATAACATCTACCGATGGATATATGTTGTTATTGAAATATTGTCCTGCCTTACTTCCTTCTCTCCTTTAAAAAATATATTTTTTTTTTGGCTCTGGCTTAGCGTGGCTCTGATGGCTGAGTCAGAGCTTGTGTCTAACCCCACCCCGGTTGGCGAGAAGAGATGCGCTCTGCAGGACGGAGACGGAGAGGCCCCAGCGAAGAAGCCAAAAGTTGAGTGCGATGATGAAAATGGGAGTGGCCCCAACCCAGATGGTGGTGGTGGTGGTGAGGAGGAGGTGGAGGAGCCGGAAGGAGAGGCGAGTGATGGAGAGGAGGGCGGGGAGAGCTTCGCCGACATGATGAAGCACGGCTTGACTGAGACGGACGTTGGCATCCTGAAGTATGTCAGCGACCATGAAGGCTTCTCTGGGATCCTGAAGGAAAGGTTTGGTTGGTCCTCTTGTCTAAGTCAGCAATATGTTCACGAGTATAATTTCCTTCAAACTGATTTATTTGGGTTTGATAATCAGCTCCTTTCCCATGGCTTGTGTTCAGGTATTCTGATTTTGTTGTGCACGAAATCAACAAACAAGGAAAGATAGTGCATTTGGACGACCTCTCCATCCCAACAGACAATGTGGTGAGATATCCGTTAACGTTCATCCACCAAGCAGCCATACATTATATGTATTGAATCCTGATTAACTTAATTTAGAAAAAAGGCATTTGCCGACACTTCATTAAAACCAATGTACTTGAAAACTCAGTAGCTTTAAAGTCCTGTAAAATACCACATTGCATCTCATTGGTACGGTTTCACCCATCAATGACGTTCCAGATGCTCTAGTGTCCATTTTCTGAGCAGAGGTGTTGGGTCAACACACAGTTACAGTCTTCATTGGGCTGAGATCTCATGTTTTATTCCCTCTCTGTCATGACTCGGTTCCAGCGTGGACCAACTGTGTGAAAAAAGTTCTTCTGAGGCTTCATAACCTATGGATTTTCCTTTGAACGTCATACATTTCAATCGCTAGTGTTTCGGCTGCTTTCTGAGCTACTCTCTTTACACTAAGAGCCATCTGAGGACAGCAGGCAGAGAAAGTCACGAGATCAGGACAGACAGGGAGCCGCAGTAGCCGACAAAGTCTGTCTTTCAATATCATCATCATCGTGATGGGGGGGAATTAGTTAGATAATGCAGTTTTAAAGTTGTGCACTGGGAAATGGGTGATTCTTAAAAACTTGTTGCACAAACGCATCAATGTGACTCACGGGGGGCTACGCCAGACATAACACCTGCCACAGGTACCAGGAGATGAGCTCAGTCGGGGACTTTGAAAGCCATCATTTTAAGAATGTCTGTAATGAACTATTAAATTTGCTGGTAAGTATTCACGCCTTTTAATCCAAACCTCATTTTGTTTTAGGAAGAAGCAGAAACAGAGCAGCAACCACAGGATTGCGAAGTGCTGACCGAGGAGCAGAAAAAGCAGCTCAGTGAGCTGCAGCTCTTCAAGAATAAAGAAGGAAACGTCTCCATCGAGGTAAGTTTTAGAGAAGACCAGCCTAAGTTTGAGGGGGGAAAAGGCTTAAACCCGACGCTAAAGCCTAATGACATTTCTCCATAATGTTTCTAGCCTTTTTTTCGCCCCCACCTCTGTAGATGATAGACGATACGAAGGAGAAGAGAACCCTAGTCCACAAAGCCATCAAGACTCTGTTTCCTGGTCTGGAAACAAAGACGGAAGAGAAAGACGGGCAGAAGTTTATCGTGGCGTATCACGCTGCAGGGAAGAAGGCTTTAGCAGGTGTGTGGAAGGCAGAATCAGAATCTGACCATCAACCTGTACGTCAATGAGGTTTACCGCATGTTCTCTTTACCTGGATCCCAACTGCAGTGTGCAGTGCCTTCCAAAAGTATTCACACCTTTTTTTTTTTTTTTTTTAACATGTTCTCACATTACAACCGAAACTTTCTCAATCTGAAAAGTTTGTGGTTGTAACATGACTAAGTTAGAAAAAGTCATGAGTACGTTTGCGGGGCATTGTAGTCGGTGCAGAAAAACGATGCATGCACATGTGCATGACCAACACATCTGCATGGTTCTGCTCAAAGGTCTCCCACCGTTCTTAGTTATGGAACAACCTATTCATTTATTGTAATGCTTCCTTGATATTTTGTGTCATACTGTGGACATTAAACCAGTCATGCGGAGAAAAAGCATATGTGATGCACAGACACGTTCTGAACTGAGCGCAGTTCTCCCAGGCTCATGCATGACCCACATCCCAACACGGCAGCTCGTCCTTTGCTTTGCTAGAGCCTCGTTTCTTAGTAACATTATTCTATCCTCCTTTTGCTCTTCTCTTGTGGATAGAAGTCAAAACAACCGCAGGTAAGAACTGATTCTCAATGCAAGACAGAGGAGCTGGTTGAAATTCCTACGTATTTAGTTTAAGGTAGTAAAGCCAGAAATGTTATGTAACCAGATCATTTATTTAAAGATTCAGTCTAAATCAGTTTTTTTTATTTTTCTCTTTGGAGTTAGTTAAAGCGTTGAAAGGGGTCTATAGGGCACTGCTAAACACTTTCCACATCTTTAAGGTCATTACTGAAACAATGAGAGGTTTATTTGGTGAGTTTGTATATTTAAAAGGCATTTTTTAAGTGATTCTCATGATTTCTTTTTCTGTCTCCACAAAAGCTCCAAGGAAACACTTTTGGCCCAAAAACCGTGGCAGTTACTGCCACTTTGTCCTTTACAAGGAGAACAAAGATACCATGGATGCAATCAATTTGCTCTCCAAGTTCCTCAGGTCTGGTTTTGATGATTATTATATATATATTTTTTATCTTTTAAGTTACTGTTGAAATATCATCATAGTTGATAACGGATACCTTAAGGTGTATGTAATGGTCCATATCTTTCCAGGCTCAGGCCCAACATGTTCTCCTACATGGGCACCAAGGACAAGAGAGCCATCACAGTGCAGGAAATCGCAGTACTGAAGTAAGTGGGGAACGATTTAAGAAAAAGCTTTTGTTATTTTGGACCACTTTACTGCCACGGTTACCGTCGATGCTGGACGGAGGAACTGTTGTGCATCACTCTCGTTTTCCCGTTGTTTATGTAGGATCACTGCAGAGAGACTGGCTCACCTCAACAAGTGCCTCATGAACCTGAAGCTTGGCAACTTCTGCTACAAAAACCATCCTCTGAAGCTCGGGGAGCTGCAGGGGAACCACTTCACCGTGGTCATCAGGTCAGCAGCAACTATTTTCCCGCTCATATGTTGCAGCTTTGCGCCTTGACGCAAACATTTTAGCACCCGTGAAATTAACGGTTGCATTAATCTTTTTTTTTTTTTTATGGTTACATGTTTAATGTTCTCAAATTGTTCAAAATCTCACATTGGATTTAATTTCTTTATTTTATTTTTTTGTTATTTGTGGTGCTGATCCCCTCTTTTGGGGGGGGGGGGGGTAGCCAAACTAACTCTGGCCAACCTCCTGCTGGTTAATATCACTTACAAGACCCCAATAAATGTAACTATTATTGAAAAGATCATTTATTTAATTAACACAATTCATTAAGTTAAACACATTTTTTAGAGTAATTGCCCACAAACAGATGTTTTCAGGCCTCTTTGCATTAATTATGATGATTTATTATGTTTACGAGTGCTGGCGGTGTGCCACAGCGCACAGTGAGTTAGCTGTTAGCTTTAGCATTAGCATTTGAGATAACAGACACAATTTACCATGTTTATGAGGACCGTGTGGACATTTGTTGTGCAGGTTAGTGAGAGGAGAGCAAGGGAAAACACAGTTTCGGCTCCTGTTTGGTCCAGGCCTGCATCTGAACATATAAAAGAAGAAAGAAAGAAAAAAAAAAAGGGAAGAATATTTCTGAATAAGAATTCCTTTATTGTCCCGCAATGAGAAAATTCTGGTGTGACAGTGGCAAACACACGGACAGTTGCACATAATTATTAGCAATGAGAAAAAGAGAAGAAGAAAAAAGGGTAAATCGGTCTAATATAAAATTAGCGCTAAAGAAACACCAAGAGTAGAAGATAAGCGTAAATATTGAATAAAGGAAAAACTATTGGACAGTGGAAGAAAAAAAACTCCAGGCTATTTACATAACACACAATAATAGAATATGTAATATTTACATAACGTATATTAATGCAATATGCATGGTAGTGCAGCAGCATCCCTAGCTAAGGCATGTACAAGTTAGCTTAGCATCTGAGAAGTGTTAAACAAAAACACGTATCAGACGTGTTTCCATTTACTGGTTTGTAGCGCATTAACCAGGAGACGCACAGCGTAACGTTGTTATATGTTGACAGTGGCTGTAATAAACGGGGAGTAGATGTTGCTAACTAGCACAGACCACAGATCAGTAATGAATGTGCCGAGTGTTTATTTTTTTAAGGATTAGATTTAGAAATGATTGAGTCTTATGGGAGTACCATTGTTACTTCTATAACGCTGTTTTTCGAGTGTTGTGGCAATATCCGAGAAGACAACAGAAACAGTTGTGAGGTAAATGTTCGCTACGTCAGAACTGATTTAAATAATTTGTTTCCATCTCCCCTTTAGCGGATTTACTGTTTTTCTAAAATATCAATAACCATCTCAAGCGTAAAACTTTTTTTGCGACACTTAGTAAGTTAATTCCCGTTTCCATCAACCTCTTCTAATGCAATACGTCAAAATCCGCATTAAAACATTGATGGAGGGCGTGCTCCGATGGCGCCGGGTCATGTACACGACCCATGTACGGAGGCCTTAGTCCTCGACGCGGCTGACACCCAAGGCCCAAGGTCCTTTGCTGCATGTCTTCCCCCTTCTCTCAAACCCCCTTTCCTGTCAGCCTACTTTGTAAAAGAAATGAGCCATTAGTGCTGCAAAAACCCAGAAAAAAACCCACTGATGGAAACATGACTGCCTCCTCCTATTTTGAACCGTTCCGATGGTCAGGAGAGCACGTTGAGTTCAGGTCCGACGAACAGAGGAGGCGTGGCAGAGCCGCTCTCGGTTTAGCGTTGGGGCGGGTATCTGCTCAGACTGCAGCAGATACCCGCAGATACCCGCAGCGTGGAGCTGCGGTTTCAGGGGCGTCTTCTTTTTGGCAGTGCAGAAAAACATCAACGTAATCAGAAACACTGGACTCTTCTTGGGGAATATATGATATGATATGTCTAGTGTAATTATCTTGATATTAAACTAGACATTGGCTTTGACAAGACAATGGAAGCAAATTGTTACTTTGTTGTCTGGGGAACAAAAACAGGATAATTTATTGAGGTGGATTCCTGTTGTAAAGGTTGAATTTCGTGTCTAATCAACAAAAAGCCCAATCTTCTGCAAGGGCAACAAGAACTGGGGTCATGTTGGGAAAAGCAGTCAATTTCAGAGGAAGCATGGAAAATTGTCTGGTTTATTGATTTAACAGAAACTGCTTTGTGATTTTTGTTCTTGCTCCCCAGGAACATCTCAGGAACCGATGAGCAGGTCCATCAGGCCATGACGTCCCTCAAGCAGACCGGCTTCATCAACTACTACGGGATGCAGCGCTTCGGCACCACCGCCGTGGCCACGCAGCAAGTAGGCAGGTGAACTGCTTGTAGCAATCCTGGCCGGATGGCACGAATTATGACGCCGCCGTAATGTGCGGAGGACTCAGGTCGTCTGGTTTTGCATGTTTTAGGGCCATACTGAGAAACGACTGGAATCAGGTGGTGGATTTGATTCTGAAGCCCCGGCCTGGAGGTAATCTTTGTCTTTTCCTCACGCTGTCTTTGCCTTTAAAGTCAAGCCATTAAAGCTGCCTGCCAGACGTTTCTTTAAAGTCGATCCGACTTACTTTAGATAAAAAGAAAACCATGCAATAGATGCATTTTCTGTTTGACTTGCTGTTATGCTGCAAGGAATTATTAAAGATCAAACTTACCCTCCTCAAAGCGAGCTTCCCTGCCTCTGATGACATCACACAATGCGTAAAACAACCGATCGGTTCTTTTTAAGTACTTTGACATTTTTTGTTCTTCCTGATTTGCTTGTTTTTAATTAATTTAATTTACCCTTAAGAATCATTTAAGCAGTTTATGAGCTTACTTTGTGAGAGCCAAATAAACCAAATGGTTGTAATTTTTCTCCCTTCATTGCACTTTCTTAAAACGTTGGATTTAGTTAAGTTCTGCTGGGTAAATTAAGGTTTTGTTACCCACTGACTAAATAGTATCTTAAAACCTCCTTTATCTTGATCACTTTCTACAGCCGAGAAAGAGTATGTGGTTCGCTGCAGGGAGGAGTGGGCGAAGAGTCAGGACCCAGAGGCTGCACTGAAAAAGCTGCCAAACAAACGTTGTGTGGAGGGACAGCTGCTGCGGGGCCTCTCCATGTACGGCAAGAAAAACATCGTCACCGCCTTCGGACAGGTTCGTTTTCCATCTTTGATACTAGCAGCTTAAAACGGGGGGGGGGGGCAGAATAACATTTTATAGTTTAAATACACATGAAATAGTGAAAACTTGGCAACACATTGATCAAGACCCCCAGTGCCTACCACTTTTTTTAACATTTGATTGCTCAACAATTCACTTTTCCAATCCGCGATTATTTTTTTTCTTGAGTTGAATTTCACATATCATTCAGATGCAGCAAATAATAAGCTGAAGCGAAAGCTAAAATTACAATGAATTACCTCAGTCAAAACCAAAGAACCTCAGAAAGGCTCCAAGTTCTGCACTCTAAATGATCCTTTCTGATAAAACAACATCAATATGGTGCGCAGCTGAGACCGCAGAACCTGACACTCCACAGCTGCCATTTGTAAAAATCTGGTCTTAGGGTTTGTTAAGTTACACAGCACCAAATAATGTCCACACTATTAGGGAAAATATCCTTAAAGCAGTTCATAGCTTTTGAACGACTTCACTGTGAATCTTCAAAGTAAGTCTTTGAAGACTTGTGGGGTTCACAAAAACGGGACGTTAGCAATATTGTTTGCAAAACTTCCTATGTTATTTGTTACCACAAATTATAAACTGTGTTTTAAAGAATCTGTAATCAGTGTAATATAACCTAGTGCATGTTAGACTAGTCTAGGGCAAAATCCTTTGTGTTTTTAATGTATTCTAAAATGACATTACATGCAAAGCGTCCAGTGCTCTTTCGCTTTGATTGCAGGTTTGTTTAGATGTGAATTGAGCAGAAATGATAAATGATCCGTTTTGCGGTTTTTGTTTTTTTTTTTTTTTTTTTTCTAGATTCCCCGAAACAACCGGCTGATGTACGTTCACAGCTACCAGAGCGTGGTGTGGAACACCATGGTGAGCCGCAGGATCGAAGCCTTCGGTCTGAAGGCGGTGGCGGGGGATCTAGTTCTCAGGGGAAGTAAGTCACATTTTTTTTTTTTTTTTGAAGTGGTAAAGGATTTAGAGATAAAGATACAGAAATCTTTTGTAACCTTTATGCGTTATCCATGCTTGGGCTGTGTACCTTTTTTATTAGAAATGAGTTCATACACACGCAGACACACAGAGGGATAATGGGTTGTGAGTTTTTCTTTCCTACTTAACATCTTGCTCCTCTTGTTCTGAAAGTATTTCTAAACTTGAACTGATAAAGTTTGGCTGTAAAGTGATTCATCATGAGCAAAATGCCATAAAAGGCTGTATTTTCACTCCTCTTTGCTTCTTCTCTCCTCCTGAAGCCACAGCACACCCGCTGTCTGCAGAGGAGGCTGAGACGCACTCCATCCATGACATCGTGATGCCACTTCCAGGGTATGATGTCATCTACCCTTCCCACCACAGTAAGACACGTCTCTGTATTTTCCTTTCCTCTTATTATATTTAATCATATGAAAAAAAATGTGGACATCCTACATCAACCTGTGTCATACTTGTCCAAACATATTTGGACATGTGAATGTTTAAGATCTATTTTAGCAATGCTGACATTTTCAAGTAATATTACAATAATTAAAACTGGGGGGGGGGGGGTTCTGTGAAATGTAATAAGAAAGAGAACTGAATTGAGACAGAAGCAATATTCCCTGATGGCTGTAGCCTCTTCCAGCAGGATAATGAGCCTGGCCTCCAAGTTCCCCTCATTTCAGTTCAATTGAGCATCCCTGGGGTTGGCTGGACAATCCATGACATCCCCACACCGTAATTTAAAACTGTAAATTTTTCTCAAGAAATAAAGTTAAGAAAGTAGTTTAGGTTAACTTGAAAGTTATTCCATCAGTGATGGTTCCTGAATGAAGACTTTTTCTCGTTTCTGTCAGTTGGTGACGGCTACAGAGAGCTGCTCTCTGCAGACGGGCTGGACCTCGACAACATGAGGCACAAAGTGAAGGACTACTCTCTGGCAGGAGCCTACAGACGCATCATCATCACACCCACTAACGTCAACTGGTTAGCACAATTTCCTGTCCTTTGTTTCTTTTTAGGTGAAGATGTTATCTTCCTAACAGTGAGCATCACTGTTGTTTCAAGACTCTCCGGGTAGCTAAATCTTTAGTCTGTTTTTTTTGTGTGTGCTACAGTGATTTATAAGTCAGTTTATTAAGTGGTTTTGGTGCAGCTGCTGATGCTCGTTGGTTTTGTTGCAGGGAGGTGATCAACTATGATGACCCCCGGATCTCTCTGGTGCACAGTGATTTTGAGAAGCTGGAGAATAAACCTGCTCCTGTCTTCAACAAAGGTCTGTTCGTTTTTAGATCTTCCTTAAACAGCAGCCATTGTAAGTTTTCCTTAGACCAGGGGTGTCCAAACGTTTCGACATTATCAAGTCAGAAATACTCGAGGGCCAAAAAATTAATAAAATCAAGAAAATGACAAACAAATTTATATATTGTGATTTAAAATTTTTTTTTTTAACCTGCTCCTCAAAATATGATTTTAATTGAACAAATTAGTCAGATTTTTTGTTGTAAAGGGATGTGTAAATCACTGTAGATCCAATGTTTTTTGCTTTAATAAAAGATGGTCACCCAATTTGCTAATTATTTAGGCTCAGATGAAAACAAACAGCATTCTTTTAGGTCTAGCAATATAAGAATAGGACTTGGGTCAGTATTCCTTTTGAAAACACTTGTTGTATTTAGATAATTGTAATAAATTAATTCAAGACAGATTGTAGTGCACCAAAGTCTGCATTTGAGTTAAAGATCTCGGAGAAATGTAGTCCTAGAGATGCACTGTCTGTAGACCAAAACGTGTGTCAAGCCATGCCTCTCTCTACCTCCAAAGTCTAAGCACCACCAGTTATTCGATTTCAATTTTACATTTTCTATCAAAAAGGCAATGCCCTGAATGTACGCCAGGATCATGGTGGGCAGCTCACAGGCCCGCTGGGCTACATTAAACAATGCTAACTGTTAGCTGGGCTACCAGCTAATCACCTGTCATAACAGGAAGGCCTGGCCCATTTCTGATCTAACTCCAGCAATTAACCCACGTGCCAAAATTGTAGCATTACATTGAATCGAATCAACATAGCAACACAAGTCTAACTAGACTGGAACACAAGACTGGCTTACCTGTCTGGAGGATAAAAGCTAGCTCCGAATCAAACTACAGCTGCTTCTGCTCTCGAAACAAACATGGATCTGGTCCATTCATACGTATTCAGCAGCAGCCCTATTAAATGTTTTTCTGCATTAAATATTCTATAGTGGTCAACTACAGCATGACGATAGGTTGAGACAGGATCTTACATTTTTCTGCTCTAATTGTCAGCTTCAGTCTCGCTCCACCATAACCTGCGTTACTATTAGCCTCTGATAGCTTTACAACTAAACAGAAGTAATCGAGAGTGGTGCTTGTTTGCCATACTTTATTAGCCGACTAATCCGTCAGCTGACTGTTTTTCTGTGTTAATTTGTACCGCAGTAAAACGGAGCGTTGAGTGGTATCTGCTGCAGATACAGGAGCTTTACTCACCTCTAAATTGCTCTCAAACATCATTCCTGCAGCATTAGCTTGTAGCGATAGCTTAGCATGTGGAACCATTCAGCATTTCGTTTTTTTCCGGTCCGTCTGCCTTATAGGGAACGTTTCTCTGAACAACACTTTTGTGTTCATCTTGTTGATAAAGAGGGTTGCATGTTTTTCTGGTTGTAATCGACATGTTAGCTGACCTTAAAAGCATCAGATCCACAATTGCAGCGCCGTTGTTGGAAGAAGTGCAACAATTTAGGTAAATGTTAATGGGTCCGTTTATATAAATTTTGATGCAAAGTAGTATCTTTGAATGAATCTTCTGTTTTTAGTATCGATTTATATTGGAACGATTATTTTGACAACCCTAGCAAGGATTAAATTGGTTGTGAAAAACCGATGGTTTGTGATTTGAGGACCTCGATTTGAGGACCTCGATTCATAAAATTCATCAAAGCAAAATGATCTGCCTCGAAGCTTCGTTACATTGTTTATTTATTCAGCGCAGTATGTTCCGGCCAGGTGGCTAACGTTAATGGTAGCCTAGCCTGCTGATACATGGATGCTAAGTGTGGTTATCCACTATGGAGACAGAAAGCAACGGGCAAAAAGTAGCGTAGAGAAAGAAACCTAAAGTTTTAAAGATGTTAATATTAATACATTTTTTGTGCAAGTCTGGTATCTACGCCTACCTGTTTTTGCCATTGTCACATCCAAATTTCTCCACTGTCAATTTTTTATTGATTAATCGATAGAATAATCAAATACTAAAATTATCATATTTGACAGCCTTAGAGTCCTGCATTCTGTACGTCATTAGTGGCTTGCAGAATACAATGCTATTGGTGGGATGTGTTACTTAACTGTATATACATGACATTCATTTTAGAAAAAATGTAGAACGATCTCAGAATGATGATGAACTATAAAAAGGCCTGATCCCCAATTAAAAACAGCATCTGTTACCATGAGCCATAAATGTAACTGCGTTCTGTGTAAGAACCAACATGCTGTAAGACCTGTAACTGTAAGAACCAAACTGCAATAACTAATGTGCAATTCTATTTAATACACTGTGCAATAATCCTGAAAGAAGTGACTTCTGCTGCTACCACACCCGAATATATGTCAATGCACATGTACCGTATATAAGTCACCTTGAATGTACATAAGACATCCTCTGCCTTATTTCTTTTTGTATTTTTTTCTTTCTTTTTGCTTTTTCTTACCTACTCCTTTTGATCCATGGTATAACGAGGACATACTGTGTATATATTTGATGCTCCTCGTCCTACTTGACTCCTCTTTCCTATGACTACTGATTACTGAGCCGATGTGACCTGTGAATTTCTCCAATGTGAGATCAATAAAGCTTATCTTATCTTATCTTCTAGCAGATCATAATGAAAGCCATGTAAGACTAGAACAGTTTCAACTGTAGACATTAGTAAAAATGATTAACATGAAGTGAACTGTGCTGCTGGTCTGATATCTTCCCACAGAGGGCAAATATCGGGCTCTGCGGATGGAGTTTTCTCTGCCTCCCTCAACTTATGCTACCATGGCGATCAGGGAGGTCCTCAAGTTGGACACCAGCATCAAGAAACAGACACAGCTCAACACCGTTTGGTTTAACTGAGACCAGATGAGCTTCATCCTCGAACAGGACTGCTGCTGGCACAAATCTGCATAGTGTTTTGTTTTTTTTAGAGTTCTATGAGCAAAGTGAATGGCAGAGAGAAACAACTTGGTTCTCAATGTGAACTTTATTGTTGGTTTTGTGAAGTGTACAAGGATGTAGAGCAAACCAATATTCACTTTTATGTTTTTACTGTATATTTTCATGCAATAATTCAAGAAAAAGCGTTCTAGATGCTCTCATATCTCTGCTACTGGTTTGTACAGAAATGTTTTTTTTAAACTTTTGGTTGAAAATAAGAGTAAACTTAAGAGAGGTTAAATTGACCAACGTGTGAGTCTGATTGCATTTCATAAAAACATTTATTGTTGTTGCTTTAAAGCATGTCCAGTAAATATTGTAAAGTAAATAATCATTATAGTAATCCTAATGTAGTGCACACCACCATCAAAGACGGAAAACTTTTCTTGAACATATTTTATTTAGAATAGGACACATTTAAGCAAAGTTGGTAGAGAAATACTGAGAAATACTTGGGGGAAAAAAAGGGCTGCAACTAGAATCCTACTACTCTTAAGGGTTCGCACATGTGAGAATACAGCTATTTAAAATTGGTAAAATAAGATGGTCTCTAATGCTACATCATTGGGTTGGTCATTCTAAAAATGAGTCCCACATACTGGCAGACGTCATCACAGGCTGCTCATGGCTGCAACTCTGACATACTTACTTGTTTTCCTGATAGTTTGGGTGATTCAGATAAATTACTCGAGGACAATTTCCTCCTTATTAAAGGATGGTTCCTTTCATCTCAAACAGTTTTCAAATTTTCCTATTTTAAAGTCCATGTGTATCCCAACTCAAATGTATAAATTTTTTGTCGGTTTTTGTGACATTGCGGTACAAATCCTTTACATTTTCTGGATGTCCAACAAATGAAACAAGACAGTACTCTTCGTAGCAAAAAACGTTTCTTTGAAGGACAGCACTGTGACCTTTGAGTTGTGATATGGTCAAAGATTTTTTTACACTATTTGTATGAATAATGGTAATAATTGGGAAAAAGTAACTTAATTTGAATGGTAGGAAGTTAAGTTTAATTAATCTCTATCGTTTTGTCTAAGATACATTTGAATAGGTTATTTTAACAAAAGCTGTAGGAAAGACGATTACATAAATAATTGATGAAGAGCTAGATGTATAGCTATATCAGATCACATAGTCATACAGTAACAAAGACACAACAATATCAGAGTTAACTTGATGGGAAACTGTAGAAAAAAACAATCTCAGCGATCTTTTCAATGAATTTCAGAAGACTTTATAACAGACCTCATTATGGTGAAAATGGTTTGAAAAGAACTGCTATTGTTCAAGAATGGGCACCACAACCTCCTTTGACAACAACCTCTAACATGACAGCACCACCTCCATGCTTGATATCAGCACAGCTTCTATATGTTTGAAACCCTCAGCTTGATTCAATCAAAAGATTTTCTTTTGTTTTTGTTGTTGTGGTCAAACGGCTCAATGTCTGTCTGTCTTATCTGATCCAACATCCAGTGTGGGCAGTACGCTGGATTTCAAGTTGAGAATGAAGGTGAGGGATTTGGACCTGAGGCCCTTTTTTTTGGTTGGAACCCTCTAAGTACTTCTTGAAGTTAAGAGCTTTTTTTGTGAAGCAGAAAAAAAATCGTAATAAATTCTGTGCGGTGCACCCTATGCATTGAGGTCTTATTATGTAATCACTATTAAAAAGAATGGCTCAAATACATCAATAACCCAAAGTAATATAACTGATTCACTGATAAATATGTCAACTTGTAGATAGTGGAGAGGGTAAAGACTAACAATGTGCTTGTACATTATATGTCCTCACTAGTCACATCATCAAATGGGACTCTTTTCATAAATTTGGGTTGTTACTTTTATTTAGTATTGAAAGCACTAATGATCAAACTAAATCAGAGCAGTAAAATAATAGTAACAATGGTAAAAAAACAACAAAAAAAACACAGGCATTTCATTTTGAATTTCTGTTTATTCAGATTACTACCGCAGCAGGGGTCCAGATCTAAATATAAATAACTTGATGTTTTCCTCAAATCCAGAATAGTCCATTAGAGCCTAATAAAATTCCTGGCCTGTCAAAGTGAACATGTTTCTTTGATTTAGTTGTTGTGCAGGACAGCGCGATCATTTAGCTGTATTCTACTGGTTATGCCTGAAAGGAAAAGCCAAGCTCCTCAGCGGTACTGCAGTTAAAGAGGCTGGGATAGAAAATGTAAAACACCGGTGTTATCTGTTTTGGTGGAACAAACGGCCTTCACAGGCAGGTATCTTTCCAGCTACTGCCAGACAGCACAAAACGGATAACGGGAGTAAAGAGTTTCTGGGCATTTGTATATAACCAAAGCTCAGTGATGCACCACTAAAGAAATAATATCAGTGATGCATACTGAGCTGTGTTGGAGAACTTCAGGTTGTTGTTTTTTTTGAATGGATACTTCTAACTAAGATCGCTGGGTACCCAATGAAATAAAGGTTACGTTAAACATAAATAAGTCAAGATCCTAACATGGAGAAGTTTAGATCGTCTACCCTGGGAAAACGTAACTAAGAACTCATCTACTTTTCTTTTCTCAGGCCAAATGCAGGGGACTGTTGGCAGTATTAGGAGGAACACAGTTGTCGTAGAAGAGCTGGAAGGAGGTGCTGACGTATGTCACCCTCTTCAGGAAGTCCTCCAGCTGCTGCACCGTCATCTCTTGGACCCTGTTGCTTTCCCTGTCGTTGAGCCCATGAGCAGCGAAGGCGGGGAACTTTGAGCGCTCCGAGTACGGAGCGTTGTGATCAAAGTCGATGCAGCAGTAGGCCGACCAGAGGTAGGTAGGGATGCCCAGGCGGTTGACGTTTAGGCGGCGAATGGTGTGGCCTGAGGTGGTGATCCCTGTGACCACGTAGGCGGTTCCACGGCAGTAGTTGTTCAGCCTCTTGCGTACGGTGTGTTCATGGGTTTTCCAAGGACCGATGTTGAACTCTCGGACTCTGGGAACCACGTTGGTCAGTGTGTAGGTGGCCGCTTTGTCTTCCGGGTCGGCCTGGTGCTCGTCTGGATTGAGCTGGCCTCGTTCGAAGATCACAGTGTCGGAGTAGTCGTCGAGGACAGCCTGGGAATCCTCAACACCCTTGTGAATATTTACAGAAGGCAAAGGCTCCATTTCTCTGGATGCAGACACCAATGAAAGCTGTTAGGACAAACAGTGTCAGAATTAGAAACGAAAAATTAATTTGCTATCAATCCTTTGGACAGAAACCATTCCTACCTGTGGCTCGTACATCCAGGGCACATCAACCTTTTTGGAGCCGTCTGAGCGCTTGAAAGTGTAAGCAGAGTAAACAGGGATGTGGCTGAAGGTGTCATAGAGGGTGAAGAACCGCGGCTTGCCTAAATAGTACTGGCAGATCTTTTTCAAAGGCTGCTCCTCGAGTCCTCGCGGCACGGTCCCCATGTACAAGAACTGCTTACACTCCGGGGAGATGCTGTCCTGGACCTCTGCTCCCGCCATCACCACGACGAGAAGATACAGGAGTTTCTGTTCTGTTCCGTAGACGGACATGATGAAGCCTGCAGCACACCGTCTCTGTAGTGGATGTAATCTCTCTGAATGGCTCACTCTCTCCTCTGCTTTCCCCGTACCTCACACCGTCCCAGGCATACTATGCAAATCTTTATCTTACTTGTTTTGCACACATCGAAAAAAAAAAAAAAAAACCCTCTCCCTGTTTTAACAGCGCCTTCCACAGCACAGTAAAGTTTGAAAAAGTATCTTCACCTTTATGTTACTGTGAACATGAATCTGCATTCAAAACTCGCCCTACAGTCTGATTTTATCTGGAGAAAATAACACCTGCATAGAGCTAATCTACTGTATATATATACTATACATGTTTAAACCATGTTTACATTGTCTTAAATTTGAATTTCTCTGAGAGTAGGTTCAACGCTATGTGATTTAAGAGATCAGGTTTACATCCATTATCTAGAAGAGGAATAAGCCAATTAAGTCAGCAGCTGGTTGGGGACCCCGCATCAGCCCAGAAGGGGGCTCAAAAGAATAATTATGTATAGCGAAACTGTGCCTATAGGACCTTTTCTATTAAACTATTTATTAGCACAGTTGTTTCTCATCAAATAAGTTGAAAACACAGTGCTTCACAATATCTATTAGGGAATAGCTTCCTGTGGTCTTTGAAAGAATAAAATGGAGAGAAATGCAGTTATTGCTTTATATTCCTAAAAGATAGCGTCACAGCTACTACATCCCACTGGTTTTGGAATTGGCAACTGTTGTCTTCTTTTTGTCTTTAATTGCTGGATTTTCAATTAGTTCTCAGTAAGAATATAACAAGAGTGCGCTTAAAGCTGTTATTCCAACTGGGAAAATCAAGCTTGCTGAACAGCCCTGATTTCAATATTCAACATGGCCTTCACAGATAGAGTATGTAGTGAATATAAGGATAAACTTATTAGCACTTCTCACAGTTTGTAGCATTTTTACCGGTGGAACACATAGGGATGTACAATACATGTTTGTGAACATATTTCTTAGTGTTTACATGCCTAAAATGAAGAAAAATACATACAACCTTGTATTGCTAACAGATAGCACCACAACAAATTAGCAACGCCCACTGGTTTTCTTACTGCTACTGTGGCTTGCTCTCGCAAAGTTGCATTTCCTTTTCAGTTCCCAGTTAGAAATGCAACAAGAACGGCTCTAAATGGGTATTTCTGACTGTAACAGTTGGAGCGCGCATAGCAGCCCTCAAATCATGAATCCAATATTGCTTCTGCACTTCTAAAACACAATGAAAAGTGCAGGAATTAACCTTGTCTTAGCACTTCTGATGATTTATACATACTCCTTTGTTGTCTGAATGTATAAAATAAAGGAAAAGGCATATTATTTCCTTAGAATATTGCCTTATAATGTTTTTCTGACTTGCAACTAGTAGGGACTCAACTAGTGAGGGTGTATTACCTGTTCTGATGCTACAAACTATTTTACCAACTTAAATAGCTTGTTCCGAACTAGGCTTTGCATTGTTGAAGCTGCAAGTCTACTTCTCATTTTTCTTCACTGTGATTTCTCCAAGACTATTGAAGCAAGGATAAATTATCTATGTCTGAATCGAAATATTATGGACATTAATTAAAATTCTGTGCAAAATTCAGGCACTAAAAACTAAACAACAATTTAGACCAATACTATACTCTGCTTCGTTTTTTTTTTTCAAATAAATCCTCTGGAAAACTGAAATAAATGTTTCCATTTTAAACATGATAGTGTTAGACCAAGTTTCAGTAATGCGAGGCCTTATTCAGTTTGGAAACCAAACAAATAAAGTATATGAATGTCTAACTTAGTTTTTCTTTTTAGGATCAATCTATGACTTACTAACTTCCTGGAAGTCCTTTTTTGCAACAGTTTTGTAAGGTAAAGTAAAACATGAGAAGATAATAGCAGTGTGTTACCAAATACACAATACTGTTTATTTTTTTTTAGCTTGATAAAGAGAAGGCACAGTTTAATGCCTTAAATGTGCTTATTCTCTATGTCTCACTGAAATAATCATCTCAATGAAAAGTCTTTAGACACTTTTATCATGCACTAAAACTGTTATTTCTTAACAAGCGGTCAAGTGTTTACCCTGCAGACAGCTGCAGGATGAAACTGCCATAGCATGAGCAGGAAGAAACTTTAAGTAGAAAAAAGCTACATCCTCGGGTGCTTCGGAAGATTTTCAAGTCTCCTACAGCAGAGAAAACCAAATCATGTAGGGCTCCAAAAAATGCCTCAGTTATTTGACCAGGTCATATTTATACATTACAAAATGTAAAGAATAAACAAATTCTATATTTTGCTCAAATACACACAAATACTGTTTTTTTTTCTTTTATTTCCTGACATTGCATGGTTACAGCGCTCTTCTTCTTTCCCATCCTTAGACTTTGTCCACAATTTCCTTCCCAAGGAAATGTTTGTATTGACTCTCCCTCCACCTCCTCCTTTGTAACTAAAGGTTGTGGGTTTTTGTGGAGGAGAGAAAAAAAAAAAACTGGGGAATGTTTCTCAGAAACATCTGTTCCCATAACAACAGGCAGACGGCGGCATGACCTCTGTGAAAACAGACTCTTCCTGTTTACCACCCAGCCCTCCCCACGTTTTACGGTGCAACTCCATCCTGGCCCCACCGTGCCCTCTGATCCATTAAAACATCCACTTTTAGCTGTCTAGTTTTAGATTAAACTTCTGGTCAGAACAGAGTTCAAACAACAACAAACATTACATATCATTTACTGTCACCTCTAAGGGCCAAGCCAGTGGGCATGCAGCTCTATAAGAGATAAAAAACCCACTAATTGTTCAAAGGTTAGTGTTTTTTTTTTAGTTTTTTTTTTTTTTTACTTCTTTTAGTTCTAAAATATTAACTCATATTACCTGTCCAGGGCATACCCGCCTCTCGCCCATTGACAGCTGGAGATAGGCATCAGCACCCCTCACGACCCCACAAGGGATAGACGTGGTAGACAATGGATGGATGGATAGATATTAACTCATATTTTTTTCTTTAATGCTTGATAAACTACTGAAATAGGCATAATGTTTATATGTTTGTTTTGTTATTTATTTAAAAATTTTAAGTTTTTTTTTTACATATGCATTAGCCCCAATGGTCTCTGGACTCCATTCGCTCTAGAATATTTGTCTGGAGGGTAAAGCCGATCAAGTGCGAATAAAAGAAATATTAATTTTGGAAAGAAAGTGTTGCAAATGGTTGTTTGTCCTGTTTGTCTCTGTGTTGCCCTGCGACAGACTGGCGACCTGTCCAGGGTGTACCCCGCCTCTCGCCCAGTGAACGCTGGAGATAGGCACCAGCACCCCCCCGCGACCCCATGAGGGATAAAGCGGTTCGGAAAATGGATGGATGGATGGAAGAAAGTGTTGCAGTGGTAAAACTCACAAGTTTAGCAGGAATTTTACTTATTTAAAAGGAAAACATTCTCGGTGGATACAATTATCCTTCCAACATTAAAACTCTACTTATTGAATTTTGTTTGGTCTTTTCAATTTGACTCACACACACACACACACACACACACACACACACACACACACACACACACACACACACACACACACGCACGCACGCACGCACACACACACACACACACACACACACACTTTTCTGACAATTCCTGCTCTTGGAGAAGCAATCGTTCCCACATTAATGGTAGACCGTGTTGCTGAGGTCTCCATGTATGTGAGTCATTTGTGACAGAATCTAAAGATAGCTGGTGCTGAATTAAGTTAGTGGCTTGCTGTTTGAGAGTTAATGTTTTCTTGTTCTTTTTTTTTTTTCCATTGGGCATGTTGGAATCAACTGTTTAGGTGCCTTTTCCGTGTATTCACTGGTTTCGGGTCAGCGGCTGTAAAGCTTGTTAAGTTATTTATTTTCTCGTTGTTGCATTGGCTACTGTATCCACTGTCTGTTTAAACAAGGGTCACACCGAGAACAATAGGTATTTGCAGATAGTTCCTTACCGTGGATGCATTTGAATGTGGATAGAAATGGGCTGTCTAAGAGCCAGGAGGGGGGGGGGGGGGGGGTGGGGGGGGGGCGTGTTGGTTTTGGGGGTGGGGGGGGGGTGGGGGGGGGGCGTGTTGGTTTTGGGGGGGATGTATGTTTGCAGGTCTTGCAGCTCTCCTGGGGTGGTCTGGTTTGAGAACGTAAAAAAGGAAGGCTTTCTCTGTGTATTTATCCCATTTGTGTCAATGGAGGAAACAGTTATATATATTGAGACTTAGGAAGGGATGCCCTCTCCAGTTAGCAAGCTGCCAGGCCAGAAAGCAACAGTTGAACTTCCAGATACAGCGTTAGATGACATAATTAGAAGCTTTTTCCCCCTCTATACAGAGATAGTCACATTTTCTTCATCTGCACACGGATATTATTCGAGCTTATCAAGGTAAGTACCCTCTGAGAGTGTTGGAACTCATCCCAGGATCAGTCTCTCGCCGCATTTCTTTCTTACGTCTAAATACTGAGCCTTGCAAAAATATTCAAGCTTGTTAGTCTTTCCTGACAACACAAACTTTAATGTTGGATTTTAATTTGTGATGTTATGCGACACACCGACACAGAGTAAAGCATAATAGTGACGTTGAAAGGGAAAGGAAACATTTTTGACAAAGTCATGAATTTGCATGCATTTGTATTTAGACACCTGAAGCAACACATTGTAGAACTGCCTTCCGCTGCAGGTCAGTCAAGTTATGTCGGTAGCTGCTTTGCACAGCTGGAATCGGAAACTGTTACTCATTGTCATTTTCAAAATAGCTTAAGATCAGTAGGAGTGCATGGAGTGTCACAGATGCTCAATCGGATTTGGTTATGTTCTTTGACTAGGCCATTCTAGGGCCAGCATATGTGTGTTTTGAGTCCTGCTGGAAGGTAAACCTCCGTCACTGCCTCAAGTCACTTAAAGCCTCTAGCAGTTTTTCTTCCTGTATCGTCCTACCTTTGCTTTTAAAGTTGGTCACATCTTTATCCCTGACCTGTCTGGTGTCGTCGTTGGATTTAGTGATGCTGTTTGTTCACAAATGCGCTCTAACAACGTTCTGAGGCCTCCAAACAACAGGCTGGATTCTGCACAAATGGGCTTTTCTAATTGGTTGACTTTTGAAGTCAGTTGGTTGCACAGGGTTTTATTTAGGGGCGTCCGAGTAAAGATTATATCAATATCTGAAAACCCTTAAATCCCTTTCTTTCCGCTTTACTCTACTTTGCATCAGTCCAGCTCTGTTAAAATAACAGTGAGATACATTGTGGTTGTAATATGACAAAAGGTGAAAGAGTTCAAAGGGGTTTCAAACTGTTGCAAGCCACTGCATACCGCTGAAAGTCACAGAATTAGAGGGCACTCAAAATTGCAAAATGTAATTGTTTGTACTGATGTTTCAGACAATCCAAGCCAACACCCAGAGGAAGGAAGATCCAGCCCAGCAGCTTTTACTCTAAAGAGTAAAATATGTCTCAATGTTTTATATAGAAACAGAAAGATGTCAGACTTCAGCGACCACTCCCCTACCACCCCCCCTCCGTTCCACTGCGACTACAGCGACTGGTCTCCTTCCTTCTCCATCATCCCGTCCGTCTACCTGCTGGCCTTCCTGGTGGGTTGCCTTGGCAACAGCTTGGTGCTCTGGGTGTACCTGCATCGAACCACCAGGAGGAGGATCAGGACAAAAGACAAACGCCATACTGGAACTGGACAGCGGTGTTGTTCAATCAGAGCTAATCACCACGGTGCTGTCAGAACTCACCGTTTGCCTTCTGATAAAAACAAACCAGACTGTGGTAATCCATCAGGACAAAACCGCAGACCGTCCTCTCATGCCTTCATCTCTTCCTCGTGCCCTCCCTCCATCCCGCGGCCCCCTCTCTCTCTGACAGACTCTCTGATAGCCAGTTTGGCATTGGCCGACCTTTGCTTCCTCGTGACTTTACCGTTCTGGGCTGCCTACACAGCACTGGGCTACCACTGGCCTTTTGGGCAACCCCTCTGCCAGATCAGCAGCTTCCTCACGGCTCTCAACATGTACGCCAGCGTTTTCAGCCTGAGCATGCTCAGCGTGGAGAGGTACTGGGTCTTGACGGGACGCCGGCACTCGGGCCACCGTCCCTTGCAGAGGTGTCCCAACAGGACTTTGTGGATCCTCGCGGCGGTGTGGACAGCGGCAGGCCTCCTGGCTCTTCCTGGCTTGCTGCTGCGTTCTCTCGGGGAAGTGGAGCTCGACCCCAAGTCCGAGGACGACCCAGGGTCTGTCGTCCTGTCCTGCCAGATGGATTACTCCGTGCTGGTTGGGGCGCAGCTGGAGGAGGCTGAGAGAGACAGGGCTGAGATGTGGTGGGCCGCCGTGTTGAGCCTAAAGTCAACCCTGCTCGGCTTCCTGCTCCCGCTCGTCATCCTGCTCGTCTGCTACTGCTCGCTGGCCCGGCTGCTCAGCAGGCACTTCGGAGGCGGCCCGCGTCCCGACCGCAGGCACCAGCGCAGACTCCTCAGGATCATTGTCACTTTAGTGATGGCCTTCTTCCTGTGCTGGATGCCGCTCCACGTCAACAAGACCGTCTCCGTCCTGCTGGAGTTCGGCTTCGTCCCGTACTCGTGCCCTCTAGACCAGGCTCTGCTGGCTGCTCACCCATACGTCACCTGTTTGGCTTACCTCAACTCCTGCCTGAACCCGCTGCTCTACGCCGCCTGCGACCCGTCGTTCAGGGCAAGATGCAGAGCAGCTCTGCTCCTGTGGTGCAGAGCGTGCACGGATGAAGCGGAGAGACGTGGGAGGAAAGAAGTGCAGGGGAGACCAGAGAAGGACAAGGACACAACAAGGTCACAGGAGAATGTAGAGGAAAGGACCGAAGATGAGGAGGAAGAGGACAGATTATAGGGAGCTTGGTGACACAGGTGGAGGGAAAAGGAATGATAAACTCTTCTTGTTCAAACAAAAAAACAAAATAGTTGGATCTAAACAAAAACTGAGAAACTGAATATTATTTGTTGAACATAAATCATTATTATTGCTGTCCTTACCGGCTGACTGTGCGACTAGTGTTATCATCCAGAAATGGCAATGTTCAAACAGTATGTTCTCATGGTACTATGGAGACGTTTCCCACAGGAAAAATGTATCCGTTTCCTAAATGATATAATTGTGTAGGAATGATCTGGGGTCAAACCAGAGCTTCTCATGTCATATGATATGTTTTGCATCCCTAATGTCCTCTGTGTTTGTCGGCTTGTGTCGCACTGCTTTGACTGTTTATTGCATTTTGTTCCAACAATAATAAAAACGAACATCATATTACATTTTTCTCTGTGGCTTCTTTGGTAATAATTCAATGAACAGATAAAATATGCAATGAGATTTTTTTAAGTGATACAAGTAAGATAATAATATTCCCAATTCATTTATAACATATACATCAATATTACCATCATCATCATCAACTTTATTTATAAAGCACTTTAACACCAGCCATGGCTGAAACAAAGGCCTGGACATCAGCAATAAAATAAGATAAGAAAAAGAAAAAGAAAAAAAAGAACAAAGTGACAAAGATCGTCCTGGAGATTCTGAATAGAGAAACTTGAATACCATTAGTTCTCAGACTGAGGTATCCTAGCTGTGCTGTGGAAAGCCACATCTTCAATTGAATTCAATAAAAAACTACTTTATCAATCACAGCGGGAATTAATACAGTATTTTGTTAATCTTTTATTTTGTCCTACACAATCTGAATTATGGAGATTGGTTTTATTTTGATATTAATAGGACTTGTTTGATTGACTCCCATATATTTATGAACATATGTTGTTTACATTGAGTCGATTTTGCATAACATGCACATTAGACTGCTGAAGACAGCAGTCAGGTTTAGCTGACGTTGACTCAATTTGACAGTCACGTTTTAATCTAAAATGGCTTGGATAAATATAAATAGGCTGCAACGTACACGACTTCAGGGATAAACTTGGATTCAAATCCAAGTACCGCACTCCGTCCAGTAGGTAGCGCTCACGGCCTGTTTAATGCTTTACCTTCACACTCCTCCCTTCTGTTTACATGCTCTTTGCTGCTTACGCTCTTCCGACTTACATTCATACTGGATACATTCATCCTGTATTACACACAGCTGTGAAGTAACTTATCAGAATCCTATTGGAACCAAAAAATGATAATGAAAAGTACTGTTGAGGACATTAGCAGTAAATAAAGCTCTCTGCTCCTTTGCTTTTGGC
Organism: Fundulus heteroclitus; assembly: GCF_011125445.2. Taxonomy (NCBI): domain Eukaryota; kingdom Metazoa; phylum Chordata; class Actinopteri; order Cyprinodontiformes; family Fundulidae; genus Fundulus; species Fundulus heteroclitus. Next base: position 1,016,602 of record NW_023396945.1, on the reverse strand, counting down.
TACAATGGGGACAGCTTTGATTTATGATGAGGAGATGACCAAATACAAACTGCTCTGGGTTGAGTAAGTAGTAACAAAATTCCTACCATACAAAGTTTAGCCTGGAGGGTCATAATGTCGGCTACGTTAACATGTTTGAAGTGACGCTTGAAATGTTAGACGTCCCGCTATTTACTTTACTTTTACATCTTTTTCTTTTTTTAAATGAATAAGTATTTTCAAATAGTTCCCACGCCAATTAATAAATTAGCAAGCACCACAGGCCAGTGGTGCTTCCAATTTAAGCATTTCAAACTGTTAGGGGTAGGTACAGATTTTACGGTTCCATGTTCCCCACACGGTCATTTTAGAGAGGGACACCGACCCACAAATGTTTAAAAATTCACAATTTTATCAATTTAAAAAGATATAAATGTATGCGTATCACGTTATTGTTTTCTATCACCACATCTGCTTTTCGTAATAAAAAAGACAATTTTAAAATTAAATGAACGTGCAAGATGAACAAACAGAATAGTTAATTGTTAATTCTTAAGTTTAGCTTTGAATAAAACTACCCCAGTTCCATTTTTAGCACAGACTTACAACAGAAATGCAAAACATGATTTTAATTGCTTTTATTGCAGAGATAATGCGACGCATTATTATAGTTATCACAATGTTGTCTGTAGTTTGTTTTTATATTTTTATACTGACTTGAGTAATGGTTATTCAACAAACGCCTGGTTAAAGCTAGTTGTTTTAAAGTATTGTTCTTACTGCACTAAACACACCATTCTGCCACTGAATCTATGGAGTAACACAAGTACAATTTGTATCATTAATTAATACTTTATCGATGTTTAATACAGTATTAGCTGGTTAATTGTTCTGAAATATTTCCAAACTGAGACATTTTTCAGATTCTTTCTAAAGAGGAAAATATGTTGTAGCCTCTTTCAGCCAGTTGTCCAGCAGTTCAGAGAAACAGGTTGGAGAGAGGCAGGACTTGTTACAACATGCTCGTGTAGCAAAATACTAAAAATCTGCTAAACAACAGGAATAATGATGAAAAAGTACAGTTTGTTAAATTGTCCATTGATACTTAGAAACGGTGACAGGTCTACGTTTATGCTTGTTTTATTTTGTTTCTGCAGCCCAGCCTGTAAGATCGAGGTCCCAGAGCGGCTCACGGCCAGTTATGAGGCCTTGGTCAGGAGTGGTCTTTCCGGGCGCTGCGTCTCCGTCCCGGCCCGTCAGGCCTCAGACGCAGAGATACTGCTCGTCCACAGGTCCGTCCTGACTTGTTTAGGACCTAGAGCCCCTAAACAGATTTTTGATTGGAGCCCCCATCTCCACTCAAACCAACCAGCCATTACTGCACCACTTATATCCTTTTAAACTTTCCCACTTTGATTGCATGCCTTGATTAGGCTCTGGAGCTGTGATGTGGTTTAATGAATTTATTTACCTCCTCATAATTACGAAATAAACAACTTGATAATTTCTGCTGTTTTCCTAACAGTGAGGAATACCTGGAGGCGGTAAAAAAGACTCCGTACATGACTTTGGAGGACTTGAAGGAGTTCACGCTTCAGTATGGGGATGTCTACTTCCACCCGGTTAGTCCCCTACTCAGCAGCTGTGTGTCACATTTGTCCCTCCCTGACTCTCTGCTTGTGTTGCTCATTGCTTAACCTCTCTATTTTTCTTTAATCGTTCACTGCTCTAGAATATCTATCACTGTGCTAAGCTCGCTGCGGGGTCCGCTCTGCAGCTGGTGGACAGTGTTATGACAGGGAAGGTCAGGAATGGCATAGCTCTGGTCAGGTAAGACTCTAAACGCTTCAAGGACCAATTGTGTTCCTTTTGTCAAATATTATCTGTTTTGCATCCTTACTCGTTTGCAAGGATGTGTTCTGTCTATATATCGTAAGAAAATACTGCAAAGAAAAACGCATAACGAAACAAGAAAATCCATGAAATGAGATGGCAAATATTAGTTCATACTAAAACTAGGAACCTATGTTCTGTTACTGTCGCTAGACCACCGGGACACCACAGTATGCGCGGTGCCGCCAACGGTTTCTGTGTGTTCAACAACGTGGCCATAGCAGCTCGATATGCCAAACAGAAATATGGAGTCAAAAGGTATTTCAACCTTTTTCAATCGTCTCCACTCTTTGTTTGTTTTGCCGACTCCTTAGGGGATCCGCATTGGCTTAAAAGCTGCTGAAAAACGTTTCTTTTTCAGGGTCTTAATAGTGGACTGGGACATACACCACGGTCAAGGGGTGCAGTATTGCTTTGAGGATGACCCGAGGTGGGCCCGTTTGTGCAATAGCACCCGTTACAGTCTGAGCGGATGCACTGTAAAAGTGTTTGCAGCATAATTCTGGTGTTTTAGTCATTGCGTGTTTTTTATGGTGTTTTACAGTGTTCTTTACTTTTCTTGGCACCGCTACGAGCATCAGAAATTCTGGCCCCATCTCAGAGAGTCAGACTATGACAGCGTCGGCAAAGGGAGCGGAGCTGGCTTCAACATAAATGTGCCTTGGAATAAGGTGAGTAAACGGAACTTTTTTTTTTTTTTAAAAAAGCCAAGCAAAGCAGTTTGTCTCCGTTTGGCCTTGTTTTGAACCTGTGGCTCCTGTAGTCTTTGACATCACTGTTAATACTGATTGGCTGCTTAATGTGTCAGGTAGATCTGAGCCCCACATCCTATCCAACCATCACACAGATAAACACGTTTACATTTCCTAAAGGTCTGCCGTCTGCTCATTTATGAACCCTGAACACTTTAGAAGGATGAACGGATTTACTGCGCAAGTCTGCAAAACTGGCATTAAGATCAAATGTTGAACGATTTTTAAAGACGGCGCGCGCCAGCTGTGTTTAGCCTTCCTCATTGATATTGATATTTCAGGTGGGGATGGAAAACAGCGACTATCTGTCAGTCTTCTGCCATGTTCTTCTGCCAGCAGCTTATGAGGTGAGACATTTTTTCAACACTAGAAACATTTTTTTTTTTTAGAATGAAGCATGATCATGACTTTTTAGCTCATGTGATTCTTCCTCACAGTTTTGCCCAGACTTGGTCTTGGTGTGCGCAGGCTTTGACTCGGCCATCGGTGACCCCGAGGTACCAAAAAAGAAAAAACCCATGACAGTTTTTTTTTTTTTTTTTATTCTCATTGTGTAAAGTCTACTTATTTACACATTGCCCGCCTTACACTTCTGTCTCATGAATTTTTGCATTGAAATAGTCTTCCTCCAGTCAGTGTGGCGTTGTGACAGAACATGGGTAACTGATTTTAATTTTAATTTTGATTGATTGAACCTGTTTTGTTTTCAGGGAGAAATGTGTGCCACTCCAGACATCTTTGCCCACTTAACTCATCTCCTGATGAACCTAGCTGGAGGAAAACTTTGCGCTGCACTGGAGGTCAGCATGGCAGCTATAACACTCGCTATCTGTATCTTTAACAAGACTTGTCAGTCTTATTTTACTGTCTGCATCTGTTTTTTTTCTCCACCCCGTTTTATTTGATTTTTTTTTTTTTTCCAGGGAGGATACAACTTGACTTCTCTCGCACAGTCGGTTTGCCAGACCATTCAGACTCTGCTGGGAGATCCTCTGCCTCGGCTCGCCAACCTCAGGAGTCCCTGCATAAGGTGTGTGTCGTACAGAAATCCAGTCCCCTGAAACGTTATTTCACTTTTTCAGATTGTGTCACATTACAAACTTCAATGCATTTTATTAGGGTTTTATGTGATGGCCCGGCAAAAAGCAGTGCGTAAGTGTGAAGTAGAGGTTGAATTACACATGATATACAAGTAAAAAAGAAAGGCGTTGTGTGCAGTGATGCTGAGGCCTCCTAAGTCAGTGCTTTGTTTAACCGCAGTGGTTTTGGGGTTCAATCCTTGGACATGTAGAGCAGAGATTCCCAAAGTGAGGTTAAGGACCCATCTACGGGGGCCGTGAGATGAGATGTCAGAGAATATCCTAGTTTTAATATAGCAAATGAATGCCTATATATTGTGGAAAATTACACATTTTTCCGCAAATATGTACAAGTTTTCGACTTCCGAGAATGTGCAAAATTTTTCTTGCAATTATGTGAAATTAATATCACAATATCTGACTCATTCTAGAAATGTACTCCTCTGTGGCAAATCATGTATTTTCTTGAATCTACGATGGGGCCTATTAGGACATTTTTTGTGTGGAAATTATGAGAATTAGAGTCGTAATATTATATGTACAGGAATAATTGACATTACAAAAAGAAAGCTGTAAATACAATGAGAATAAAGTCACACAATCATTTGTACAATCGTTTCAAAGTCCTGATATTAATAATAATTGGATGCTCATATGGTAAAAAGATTTAGTATTTTCCTATTTGGAAAACCGATACCTAAATATAACTTTAAAATTATACACAAAAGGGTGTCGCCCCTGATCTACAGACTGGTATTTGGCCAAATGTTCTCTGCAGGACACCTTAAGTTCAGTCAGACCGGACGGAGAAACGTCTACTAGCATCCATTTTACTCTTATCCTGGATGGGCTTTGTTTGGACAATTTTAAAACATAAAAATGCCTTTGATCTAAATCACTTCATTGTAGCTCTGACTGGTAATCCCTTACAGGCTTTATTTAATCATTGCCCTGCATATAGCTCCGTCCACCTTTCCATCAGAGCAGTTTTTCTGTCCAGGCTGAAGAAAAGCATCCCCGCTGCGTAATACTGCCACCATCACGTTTCAGGCTAATGTGGAGAGTTGTTTGAGCTTTCTGCAGTGATCTTTGGTCTTCCTAAAGCTGATTGTTCATTAATGCTCTCTTAACAAACACCTGAGGCCTTCACAGAACAGCTTTAATTAAACCGACGTTAAAAAAACAACAAGGTGGACCTTTTTTTTTAAAGATTTTGTGTCTCTTGTAAATGCCTTTGGTTGCATAGGATTTTATTTAAAGGTATCAAAGTAAAAGAGGCTGAATGGCTTGATTTTTATATATTAAAAAAAGAGAAAATGTTCCCTCCGCTTGACAGATGGGCTGTACTTTGTGCTGGTCTAGAAAACACATGAAGGTTTGTGCTTGTGACTTGAAGGAAATGAAGCTCTGTAACTGTGTTGGATTTGTTGCTGTTTTTCAGTGCGCTCGAGTCTCTTCAGTGTGCCCGATCAGCTCACAGGCAGTACTGGTCCTTCCTGAAGCATGCAGGTAGAACGGCTACATAGCAGTCGTGCAGCTTCACCCTGTTATCCACGTTCCAGCATGACTGTAAACATGCTGAGGACAGAATTTGCCTTGTTATACAGTAGTTTGATCAGAAAAAGGTGACTTATGCTCTCTTTTACATGTTATATCAGCAGACAATCCCACTTATTGTTTTTTTTTAAATGCTGTTTTTCATCCCCAAATACTGAAGTGCAACAACCTTTAGCCAAAAAAAATAATTTAAGTACAGCAAACTATAAACTTTATGTAGAAATGCAATTAATTCAATCCATTACTTTTTGTATTTCCTCTCTAACACGGTTTAGTCCCTTCTCCAGCCAATCCACCTTTGCCGGAAATCAGCACCAAACCCATGAAACTGGCAAAAGAAGAGGAGGAACCGGCAGAAACGGCAGAGGAAGAAAGCAGCGCGGAGGCCAAAGTTTGGCCGGAGCCTCCGCAGCGTTTCTGTCCTCCTGTTTGTTCCGCGTCGGTGCTTCCTGACGACGTGGCCGGTGCCGACGGACTGAAACGCCTCAGCACCTCCGGAGCTCTCCAACCACGTTTAGTCAACAAACTCAAGTGAGGGGTGTGCAGAGTAACACGCCTGATTTCATGGATAATCGCTCTGTTTACTAATCGAACATGGTTTCCTCAAGGAATCATTTCACGAAAGCTGCGGATGACGGGGATGCTGTAGCAACCATTTCAAGACTTCACACCCTGATGGAGAAAATGCTGACGAATGAGGTGAAATCAAGATGTTTTGCTTTCTCTTTGTTTTTCCTCCCCTCCGCCGACTTGTTGATGTCACCTACCAGCTGATTTTGTTTCAATGGTCCTCAGATCGGCAATGGCTTGGCGCTGGTCCCTGATGTCGCCGCAGCCACGATGTGCGTCGCCCAGGATCTGGCCTCCGATCTCGTCGACCGGTACAGAAGTCAAGCCTCACACGGGCTGTGCTGTCTGTTTTGAACCAGCTGCTGTTAAACATCACCACTTTTAAAGTGAATGATCAATATGTGGGAACATGGACAGTTTGATGACTCAGCAAAAATGACACTTCAGTGCTGATACCCCTGTGGTGAATTCAGAGCAATTTTTATTAGACATAGTTTAGAAAGTTTGCTTCGATTTTACTGTAGGAAAATGCATCAGCCGGAATATTACTCCCATATCACCATTCAGGTCAATTAATTCTGACTTTAATGATTTAGTTTAGCTGTTTTTCTGTTCACAACGGACTGGTTATACATCCTACAGCAGCAATGAATGTCAAATACTGCAACTGGGAAGACAAGCTTGAATTTTTTGTGGATTTTCTCTAATCCACATGGGCTCAAAATGATTCATATAGGTTTACGTTGATAAATACACCCCCTTGCTAATATTTGAGCAAATGCTCTCTTGCAAGATGTAGAGAGTTTTTTTTTCAGCCTTCAATTAACATTTGGAATAATTCTGGCTGTTTATTTGATCTTTCTTCATCTTGGTAGAATATGGTAGAGCTCCTTTTATCTGGTGTCCTGGTACAGGCTCCTCTTTAATGGTCAGTCGATATGTTTCTATTCCAGAAGCTTAATCCTGCTTTATCCGCCGTAAAACCGGTTTTAAAGTGGGTTTTGCACTGGAAGAAGAGAACTATTTGTGTATTTGTTGTTGATTTGAGCAGGTAAATACGATGATCTACCAATTGAATGAGTATTTTATACCCCAAAAAATAGGAAAATTATATTTACTGCACTTGAAATAAGATGATGGAGATGAGTTGTTCCTATTTTTAAGTGCAAAAATCTCATCCCACTGGCGATCATTTAAACTAGCATGCTCAAATCAAGGACAAATGCACTCATTTCAAGAAAATTGAACTTCCCTTTTTGCAGTGTGGAGTCACTTCTGATGAACAACCAGATGGGTCCAGGTTTTAAAACTGGCCCATAGCATGTCGCTTCCACCACCATGCTTGATAGTTGCATTTTTCTAACATTCTTGGTCAAACATCTGAGTCTTTGTCTGGACTGACTATAAAACCGTAAAACAGGGCTTGTCCATTTGGGTAAGTGCAAATCTATTACTTGAAGCTAGCAGGGGCTCTTCTCTCGGGGGGTCACGGTTCACAGTCTGATGATCGGCATGATTCTTGATGGCTCATCCTTAATAACTTTCCCTTATATCTGAGCGTGACGGTTGGGGTCAGGGGGTTGAGAATTTCAGACGGGTGCGCTTTTCTTTTCCATTAAATCTTTGCCTTTTAGAGTTCCTCTCAAGATGTCGAACCTATAATTTTAACCAAGCCATAAATGATTTACTATTTTATTTGTCAGTATTTCTCCTATGAGCCATAATCAAGTGTTGGATCCCAGTAAAGGTCGAGATAAAGCTCACTGAATGTGTTTCTCTTTTTTTGACTCGCTCCTGTGGTTTTGCTTTCAGACCGGCCTGAATTGTTTCCACTTGTCTCCTCCTTCAGGGTTTTGGTTGTCTGTGTGGGCAACGCGACGGGGCTGAATTACGTCACCACAGACGGGTATTAGTGGTTTAAACTACGTTTATTACTCTTTTTATGAAGGTTTTCCTGAAAAGGTTTTCAGCAAGAATCTTGTCTGTTTTAAGGAGAACGCTTGTTGTGCATATCAGCGGCGAAGACGGCGAGGAACGGAAGAGCAAATATTACATTCCAGTGCGTTTAAAGCAGGTAAGCCGACCTCAAAAACGCCAAATTACCGCCGGTGTTACAGAAACATGGATGCGTAGTTTACTTGTCGTCTCGCAGGGCTGCGGTGACACGTCCGGGTTCCTCCAGGCGGTCCTTGGCCTCCTCCTGCCTCTGGGATACGAGTACGACCCCGGTCTTGTCCTTTTGGGTCGCATGCCAGAGAGCGGAGTGGGCGACGGCATGTGGCAGCAACTGATCGGCCTGCTGCGGGGCTTTGCAAAAGGACACACCCTGGTTCTGATGCAGGTGAGACAACTGGAGCACGTTTGATGTAAAGCTCCTGGTATACCTGTTTTTTTTTTTCTTTGCATTTCAGGCGAATGAAGAGGCGTGCATGGGCCCTACCGCTTCCGCCCTCCTCGGTCACCCCGCGGCCCCTCTGCAGGAGCTTGGCGCTCCGTTCCCACAGGATGGAGATGCTTTGGAGAGGCTGAGAGAGAGGCTGCAGGCCGACTGGAAAATGCTGCAAACCACAGGGCGAATGGACTGCAGCGATCCTTCCATGTTAGGCACCATGCCAAACGCTCAAGACTCGTAATTAAATGCTAAATGCACCGACAGAAACTTACCAGCAATTGCCAAAAGCTGAGGCTGTCGTGCAGATGTTCGTTTCTGAGGAACCGATGGAAGATTTGACATATTTGTCATATGTTTGCCTTTTTTTTTTAAAAACACTGAACACTGTTCCTTTTGAAAACCTGAGCATTTAAGCATGTATGGTGCTGCCCGAGCTGTTAGTGCTGTCTGATACTCTGAATCATTAACAATGTTAACACATGATTTTCAGAATTTTATACTTTTTTAAATGTGGTGTTTTACTGATCTATAATGTAAATGCTAAAAGCAGACGACTGATGAATTCAGAGATGATTTCTGTGTCATTTCATATTGGAAATGTGACTGAAATCAAGTCCTTTTTCATGTATTTTTACATGTTGAAGCTGCTCATCGGCCCCAACCCAAAAGGTTGGAGCCTGTAATAAAGCAGTGGATAATTCTCACCCTTAGTGGACTCTATATATGTTGTCTTAATTTGATTTAACACTATCTTCATTTCTCAATGCAATGTTTTGCACATTCTTAATGCATTGGATTTAAAATAATTCAAAGTTATAGTAGTGACTTTTATTATTTCTCCAACAATGTGAAAGCCACGTTTGTGTGTGCACAATACTTTGTGTCACGTTTGATATTTTAACCACGTTACAGTTTCATTTTTGATTCTCAGTTTCGACGAGCGACTTTACAGCGATCTGCATTAAATATCTTCCAGCTTGGCACAAAATACACAAGTTACGTGCATCCAGAGAGCCCATGAATGTTGCATTGTTTTTTTTTTTTTTGGAGGGGGGGGGGGGGGGGGGGGGTTTAATAATGCATTCAAACTATTCTTTTTTTTTTTTTTTTATAAAAGGTGAAGTAATGAAACAGCTTCAGGTTTCAGGAACAAGAATTATTTGCACAGGCTTTTATGTAATGTAGGTATTTTGTTTGATTTTTAAATCCATGCTTTGTTTAAAATCAAACATACAACTTTAGTTATATATGTACACCACACATGAGGTTTGGTTCAAGGTCCTTTAGCATGTTTTTTTGTAGCCACCAACAAGCTTCTAGCAGAATCTGGCTTCATGTTTGACCACTAGTCAGATTTGATTGTCAAGGCAAGGCAGGTTTATCTGCAAAGCACATTTCAGTAACAAGACAATTCAGTTAAAATGGTTGGTTTCCTGGCTCTGACCTGGTTTCCAATAAGGCTTGGATCGCATCTGGTCTTTCCTATTGCTTTAGGTTTGCCTGCTTTATTCATTCCTAAACTGGTTTTGCTGTGCGTTTAGAATTGTCCTTTTTTTTTTATCATCCAGTTATTACTTAACAATAATTTAAGATGAGTTTAAAAACTCAAACTCATTGTTGAAGCTTCAAAATGTCATTGTAAAAGTGGCTCATTACTCGATGCTTGAGTAACACAGTGGTGGAGTAGGATGTCTAGAGGTCAATGAAACGAGATGGATTCTGGCAATGCATTTTGTATATAGTTATATATAAACTATATGGTTTTGGGGTAAGTAAACAAACAGAACTAAGCAGGGATGTGCTACCCTGGGACACACATTTATTGATCTACCAGTGATCTACTAGATAAACTATACCACTCATGGTCTGTATGGTGTCCAAAGCAGCTGAGCGCTTCAGAGATCAGCAGTCATGTGATCACACCATGCCTTGGGAAGACTGTCTCTTTCTTAAGACAGTCCCACAGCAGGATGCTGTCACCACCATGCCTGACAGCTGAGATGGTGTTCTGAAGTTTTGAAGACTCATCTTGACTCCTCTAAACATACTTTTTTTTCTTGTCATTGGGGCCAAACAGCTGAGTCTTTGTCTCCCCTGATCTAAAAACCTTTCTCTGGAAGACAAGCCGGTTGTCCATGTGGTAAACTGCTCCTTTCCGTCAAGCTTCTAGGTCTTAATCTCGGTCCTCGTTGATGTTATAGTGCTGCAGACACGTGAGACTGGTGTTTCCAGCACCTTCCAGTTCAGGAAAAACCCGAAACTGTGGTTCCTGCCCTGCTCCTGATCATTTCAACCAATTTTCTTTCACACGACGGCAACAGTCTGGGTTAGATGGTTGAAACTGGGACACAGTTGGGTGTTCCAACACGACAATGATCCCAAACACATCTAACATTGTTTCTTGTAATGGATAAAGCAGGCCAACATGAAGCTTCTGGATTGAGCCAGACCGCAACCCTGTTGAAAAATGTCTGCTTAAAAGAGCCGTCTTTTGCCAGGAAACCAGTTTAAATGAGCTTTAATATGTCTGATAGAACGAGTGGTCAGAAAATGCTGCCAGTTTTCCACCAAGAGTTTGTCGGTGGCGACAAGAAGCCTAGATGTACTCAGTTTCCAAAGGAGGCTTTTAACTAAATCTTATTGGGGTGACTGTATATATTTGAGCCTGTGTGGATTAGAGAAAAATACACAACACGGTCAAACTGGAGCTTGATACCTGGCTTTTAAAATGCATCAAAGCTGCGTGTCATATTATGTAGTGTCTGCCTATAAGGAAAAAATAAACTAATTAAAGCCCGTAATTAATATGAAGCAAATGCCAACGATGAGTGAACTGTGTCCTCACACATTCTTATAACAAAATCCCACATTTTTCCAGGCTCAAATATCTAGATTTACCCCCCCCCCCCCCCCCCCCCCCCCCCCGAGCATTCGAGTACAAAACAAAAACCCCTTGCATTGCAGTTGGATATTTCTGATATGTAGGTTATACAAATAAAGAAAAGAAAAAACACACACACACAATACTAAAATTGGCATTTTAGAATTGCGTGTTGGAGAAAAACAACAACAGAAACAACAACAACAACAAAAAAAAAACTAAAACGCACACACAGGCTACTAATATGAAGCCCTGCACATGGACGTCATCTGCAGACCTGTGGGTGGCGCTGTGGGTGGCGCCGCAGCTAATGGAGCTGTGTCCTCCCATGTGAATCATTGAGCGCAAAAAGCCAAACCACCGCTGCGCTGCCTCCTGGAACAAGCCTGATGACTGTACCGTGTGTGCGCGTTTGGGCTGTGATTGGACCATCTGAATGCAGGACTGGGAGGAGTGAGCTGAATAACAGAGAGAGAGAGAGAGAGAGAGAGAGAGAGAGAGAGAGAGAAGGGGAAAAAAAGGGTTGGCACACAGAGAGACCAGCAGCAAAAACCATGTCTCTGACTCCGAGCGCATCTGCCAGCCTGCAGCCCGCAAAGATGAAAAAGGACGAGTCCTTCCTGGGGAAATTAGGAGGGACCCTGGTCCGGAAGAAACGGGCCAAAGAAGGTGAGTCGGTTGAGTTGTTCTCGCTTTGAGGGCCTTTTTGGGACAGTGAGTCGTGTTGTGTTTCTGTCCATGGTGCTGCAATCACATGATGCGCTCTGAACAAAAATCTAAATCTCAGAGCGGACGCACTGTCTCAAACATAAACACCGGCGGGTTTGAATTAGCTGTGGGAGGAAGATGTGAGGCTGGTAAAGTTGACACTTCTCTAAAGGGAGACGTGGAAGGTATCTATTTATATGAACAAAGACTTCACAGCAACTCCTCTTGACATTCAGGGTGAGGTAAATATGTATAAATAGATCCTCAGCGGCCTGCGACAAGAATTCTAATTGATAAGGATATAAAAATATTCCAAGCTCCTCTGTGAGCTTAAACTATTCTCTGCCCTTCCGCAGGCCAGTATGGTCAGAAGGACAGCTGCAAAGGTTTACCACACGTTGTGTGTGTGTTTGTGTGTGTGTGTGTGTGTGTGTGTGTGTCTGTGTTTTCTCACAGCCATGTGTTTGTAATTTCCATTAGAGCAGGGCCACCAGCAGGAGGTCAGAGACATTTTAATTGTTTAGGAGCCTCCCTGAATTCCAGTCTTCACCTTCAAGGAGACTTTTCAGGCATTAATAGGAATTTGAACTGTCTTAACCCTTGATGGCTCAGGCGATGCAAGCTATCCATGTGCAGTTTAATATTTTTTCCTCCTTTTTTTTTATTTAGCCAACATACTAAGAAAGTTGGATTTGAGCGTATTTACATGGAAATGCAAAGTTGAAAAAAAATCTACAAGAAAATGTTCTTCAAAAACTTTTTGGGAGATGTCCCTAGGCTAAACTTACTGGAATATTTACATTTTAGGATTTAACTTTGCTGTACACAGTGAACAAAATCTAAAGATTTTCCCATTTTTTCCTTATATGGTACATTTACTATTTTAATTTCAAAGAGATAGTCACAGAAATTTGCCCATCTTTTGTTTGCCTTGTTGCTAATTTTACAATGTTTATGTTAATAGTTGATGTTCTGATAATATTGTCCAAGCAGAATCGAATTAAGTAACGATTTCCTGACATTCAAAAATGAATATAGATAATAATTTAATAATAACTGAGTTGCATAAATCATATGGTTCATTCAACTTAAGTCCTTTAGTTCCCATCCATCCCTTGTCACAACAGGTGTGTCTCAGGGCTCTGTCCTGCGACCCCTACTTTTTATCATTTACATTCTTCCTATCGGTCAAATCTTCTGGAAATTCAACATCTATTTTCACAGTGATGCGGATGACTCATTCTTGATGATGGTGTCATTCTTGTAAGTCAAGTTACACCCCCACCCTTACCTCCTGCCTGTCTGAGATAAAATCTTGGTTCATTTGCAACTTCCTTAAACTGAACAGTGATGAAATTGAGATCCTCCTCGTAGGAACCAAATTTATATTATCCAAAGCTGACAGTTTCTTCCTCTCCCTTTCCTGTCCATAGTCTTAACACGTCCCGTATCGACTACTGTAACTCTCTTGTTTGGTCTTCCTAAAAAATCCCTCCATAAGCTACAAGTGGTTCAGATTCAGCTGCTGGCATTCTTACCAAAACACCCTCATTTCATCACATCACCCCAGCCCTACAGAAGCTCCAATGGCTCCTGATCAGATTCAGAATTCAATTCAAAATCCTTTTGTACACATTCAAGGCCATCCACAACCTCGCTCCCCCCTACCTTTCTGATCTCCTTCACCTCTCTACTCCCTCCCAAACCTTAGCTCCTCCTCTTCCATTCACTTTACCGTTCCTCCTTCCTGCATCTGCAGAGCTTTTTCCCGCTCTGCTCCCAAACACTGGATTTGGCTTCCTCCAGACATCCGCAGAACCAGCATCCTCTACCAGTTCAAGTCTAAACTCAAAACCCATCTGTTCAAAAGTGGATTCTCTCTGCGATTGTAACTTTTGTAACGTCTGTTGTTTTATCCTGCTTTATTACTATTATGCTGCTTGATCTCTGCAGTGTCCTTGAGTGTTCTGAAAGGCACGTTCAATAAAATGTACAATAATAATAATAACAATCATTATTATTATTATTATTATTATTATTATATAAATAGCTAAGAGGTAAGCATACCTGCTTTAGGTATTCATCTAACCTATTAACCTGTGATCTCCTTCCAGAGAGTATTACAGTGATCAATCAGCAGCGATATCAGCTGAAACAGCAAATAACTGCAAATAATTCTAAACTCAAGAATTGTTTCTTGTGTGATTTGTCCATTTCAAAAGCTGTTTTAATGTGTGTTTGGGATCATTGTCCAGCTGGATCGCCTAGATGTGTTAAAGCTTCACTCATCGGACTCATATACTGTCACCCTCCAATGAAAAGAAACCGGTCAGGACCAACCAAGCATCCACCAAGGTACAAGCCTAACAGCAGGGTCAACATCCAAAGATGCCAGTTCAACCAGTTCAACATCACCAAGAAAAGCTGGGGCTGTCAAATCTATGAAGAATCTAACAGCTGCCAAGCACAGTGGTGGAAGCATCATGCTGAGCATCATGTTTAGCTGCTAGTGGTACTGCTGATCAGCACATAGAGTGATGGCGAAGGATGACTGACTCAAAGTCTTTTAGCTTCACTTCACTTCAACAGATGGATAAAACCGCAATAGCGTGTCCAAAAGGACAGCGATCACATATAAGAAACTGGGGTTGGAATGGACAAAGCAGGCTAACATTAAGCTTCTTAAATTACCTTTACCTTAAAACTGAGGAGATTTTATAGACTACGCTTAAACGGCAGTTCAGAGCCAGGAAACCTTACCATTTAAGGAAGCTTTTCTATTGTGAAAGGGCGATTGGTCCAATATGAAAAATAATCCAGCCAGAAGCTTCCCACTGGGCTCAAAGGACGTGTTATTTCTCTTCAATAAAATGTAGCTGTGCGTTAATGTAGGTGTATGCACATTCTTCTTTTTAAAGCTATTTGTTCTGTAGTCATACAATCCCAAAACAAACGGCTCAAACACATTATTAAAAGTCCAAACTAAATATGAAGTGCAGATGATGGCTGTCTGTTATCTTCTGTACACTAATTGTAGGCGCATCATTCAAATGAACAATCTTTATTCTTCTTTATAGCATCCGACTGACAGCAAAAACAGAAGTACTTTAAATTTTCTATATAATTGCATATTAATTCAGGCATTAGGGGACTAAGTCCTTCAAGATAACAAGAAATATGACTGTTTCCTTTATGGATGAGCTCATATCTCCCCAATGAGGTCGAGTCAACTAGAGTTCACCAACGTGAGAGAGCACACTGACCCCTTCTCATCAGAGCCAGCAGCTCCTGCAGCTTGTGGCGATGCACTGCCGCGGTGTGGTCAAACTCTGTGTAAGCTCAGGCCAGTTTAGTGGAACATGTTTAAAGAGACAATAGCGGTTATTAATAGGTTTTTAACAAAACAAAGCATGAGAAGGTAAAGGTTGCCTGTTAGAAGATGATGTGCCGTTCTGGTTTCTGTTCTGGATGTGTCCTCCAGCCAACACCCAGCAGATGAGTTATGTATACTGTTAGAAAAGTTGCTTCACGTTTGCTGATTAATCACTATTACTGACCGGAACATGTGGTTTAGTGCTTTACTTAATTTGGTGTGTTAGAATAGGCCAGAACATGATACTGTTTTATAAGACTGCTGGGGAGTTTGTCGCGTTCATAGAGTATGGTGCATGACTCTTTCTGCACGTCCTGATAAACTGAAAGGAAGTCTGCGTTTCTCTGACAAGATGGGCATCTTTTGTGGGCAGACAGTGAAGCAACGACAGTTCGTTGGAAAATGATGAGGCTGTTGTCACATCCTGATCGTTTTAACAGGGCGGCAACACCCTCGACATACAGAATATTACAGAAATACATGCAGCTGTGGGATGGATGGCAACAACAGTAAGTCATTACACTCATAGATTGTCTTGTGTGCTTATCTCAGCATAATTTGGTATTTACTGGTGAATAGTTCATGAGTGCCCTGTGACGGACTGGTATGCATGGATAAGCTGGTATACATAATGGATGTTAATGACTAATTTTGCTTTTTACTTGAAAATCAATAAAGTTTCAATCAAGGCATTATTATAGAAAGACTTACTGCATAACCATTGTTAACCATATTTAATTTTAAGACGTGTCCACTTTATTGATAGATTATTGTACCTCATTTGTACCTAGTTTTAACTCCATTTAGTCCATTTCATTTTTGACATCATTATATTCCGAGAATTGCAAAAGTATTCATATCTTTTGATTTTCTTATGCTAAAACCATACATTTTAATGCAGATTATTTGAATGTTATATGTATTAAAGTAGAGTGTAAATCATGAAGTGGGAGGAAAGTAAAAGCCAGTGTACATATATATATTTTTTTACAAATAAATATTTATAAACTATTGCATGCATGTGCATTCAGCTGCTATTGTTCCTAAGATACCCAGAAATAAATTGCAGTGCAACCAGGTACATTTAGAAAATACCCAATTTGTGAACAGTGGCTGCCTGTGTGTGATTTAATCTCAGTATAAAACCAGGTTTCTAAGGTCTGTTGGAGAACATTAGT